>NC_087201.1:93614516-93708689 GCF_015104395.2 Macrobrachium nipponense | reverse complement strand
ATCTAATTCACAATTTTTTTATTAAATGTATTGCGTGTACTCATTTCAAATAATTATTAAGTAACCATTAACTATAATAAACAAACAAAAAAAAGCTTTCAAACTTCTGTTTACATCCAGCACTTACGAGTATCGAACGATCGCCAAGCAATCACTTTACACAGTAAGCCATAAATTTTCATTATCTCTCTTCAACCACTGAAACTACCAAACAGTATAATAACCATTCATTTCTATTCTTTATTCTATCTTTACCTAATGATTTTTTTTATTAAATGTATTGCATGAATAAGTTTTTCAATTTACAGGATCATTTTACCAATAGAATACTTAAAGCACAAGGGGTAGATGCTGACCAATAGGAGAGCAGAATCTTATAGGGTGACTAGCATCAGGAACCAATGGGAGAGCGGGAGGATGGTGGTGAGTTTACTCAGTTGGTGGCGCGGTAGTTTTAAAATTGTTCTCAGTGGTCCGGGCGAATCTCAGGACTTTACAGCAACAACCTTTCGTATCTTGAAAACTTTTCGTATGTAGAGCTGTAAAATTTTTCGTATTTGCTTTCGTATCTCAAGTTTTTCGTAAATTGAGCCTTTCGTATGTCGAGGTACCACTGTATATGTATGTATATATGACTGGTAAAAATGTTCTGTAACAACAGAATTCCATCTAATAAAAGGAGCCCATAAAAACACCAAAATGTAGAGAGAAAAGTACTATATTTCAGAGACTGCTGTCTCTCTCAGGTATATGAATGAGAAAAGTTTACAGAAAAGGTGGTATTTATACAAGAGATTCGTCCACAAGTAAGCCAATTTAGGTCACCCCCGCTGATAATCTTCCTTTAATCTTCTTAAGCGTGGTGAATGAACACTGCGTCGACAATATCTGATATCCAAGCCCCTTTTGAGATGTTCATTACCTGCTTCTCTTTTATTAAGGCCGATTCCATCATTTGACTCTTGTACCGGCAGTTGCTGCTATAAATTACACGTGACATATTCCAGTTTATTCTATGGTTATGTTCATTTATATGGTTGAAAATAGCCGAGTTCTGTTGTCCATACCTAACTGACAGTTGTGTTGTATAATCTCTGGGGAAGTGATTTACCTGTAAATCCGATGTAAGATTGGTCACAGTCCTGGCATGGGATCTCATATACCCAGAGTCTTTGGGAGATGTCTTTTGTTGGACGTTAATCAGGGATTTGGCTAAGGTATTTGGGTAGGTAAATGCAAAAGGGTGGATTTCCCAAGGGTGTGAGTTACTCTCTTAATCGTCTCCAGGTGGGGAATTTTATTTTATTGTTGGGTGTGTCTCTGGTCTTGTCTTTAGGGGGTCGGTAGAAAATTACGTTTGCTTTTTGAATTGCTTTCTCAATTATATGGTCAGGATACTTTAAAGATGAAAGTTGCTTGCGAATTAGTTCAAATTCTTTTTCCAGGAATCTGGGGAACAAATTCGTAAGGCTCTTAAGAATAGGTTGCTAGCTACACCTATCTTGATAGTAATGTCATGATAGCTAAAGTACTGAATATATGAAAGTGAGAACGTTGGTTTTCTGTATATGGTAAGTTTGTATTCTGTCGTGTCTCTGATTATTAAAACATCAAGAAAAGGAATTTGTTGTCTGTTTCCATTCAACTTTAAATTTGATGCTGGGCACTAATGCGTTTAATTTTGAGAGGAATTCATTAAAATTACCCACTTATTATCCCAAAATGTTAGTATGTCATCCACGTATCTCATCCACAGCATGTTTTGGGTTTTATTGCATTTATTACTGTAGTTTCAAAGTATTCCATGTACAGATTGGCTAAAATAGGACTTAAAGGACTACCATACTACACCCGAATTTTTGCTTGTAGAATGATTCCCCGAATGAAAATACGTTATTAGATGACATAATTCAAACTAACTTTATTATTTTGTCAAGCGTCAAAGGGAAATGATCTGAATAGGGGGATAATTTTTTCCTTAAAAACTGAAGAACGTCCTGTACTGGTACTTTTGTGAATAGGGAGTCTACGTCAAGGCTTAAAAGTTTTATGTTGTGAAGTGGTATATGTGCTTCTCTGAATTTGTGACAAAAGTCTTCCGAATGTTTGATGTGACTGGGAGAAAAAGTGCCTAAAAAAAGGAGAAAAAAGGAGAAAGGAGGCCAGCTAACCATTTAGAAATTTTGTAATTGAAAGCTCTGGCGCATGAAACGATGGGTCTGAATGGAAGATTGTCTTTGTGAGTTTTGGGAAGACCATAAAAGTAGGGTAATTTAGGATTAATTACTTTAAATTTCTCTAATAGTTCAATACTCTTTTTGTCTTGGCCAATTAATCTTACTTCCCAAAAAAATTCTGTGGGAACGTTCTGGAGAGGATTTTTTGTCAGTTTTTCGTAAGTATTTGTGTCGCTAAGGAGCTGGTTGATTTTGTCGAGGTAGAAGTCTTTGTCCATTATTACAATTTTGCCGTCTTTGTCGGATCTACTTATTATAACATCTAACTTTTTTAGCGAGTGGATGGCTATCATGAATCTGCGGGGAACAGGATATTTCTTATGAAGGTCAGTTAAAGCATTTAGTAAACACTCCTTTAAACATATCTCTTCACGGCTGTAGTTTTGTCAGATATGAATTTATCAAAAGCCACTATGAAGTCTAGGTTGTTTTTGCGGTCTGGCATAAGGGCAAAGGATAAGCCTAAATTTAAAACTAAATGTGTTGATTACAGTAAGGGGGGTGTTGGATAAGTTTAAAACTTTGTCTTGTTGTTCAGATTATTCCATGCGCTATTATCTATTAGGTTATTTAACTTGCGTAAAAGTCTGTTTGGAATGAGTCACGCTATTATAGGCAGCAATGTCGGAACAGAATGAAATCAGATACCTGTATATGTGGTCCGTAGTGAGGAGGCGAAGATTAGATTGAGTTCCATATATCACTCTGTGTAGCACGAAGATGTCGTTTCTCGTACTGGTGATTCTTTCTTCCAGGAAAATCTATATTTCAGAGACTGCTGTCTCTCTCTTCAGGTATATGAATGAGAAAAGTTTACAGAAAAGGTGGTATTTATACCAAGGAAGATTATCACTGGGGGTGACCTAAATTGGCTTACTTGTGGACGAATCTCTTGGTATAAATACCACCTTTTCTGTAAACTTTTCTCATTCATATACCTGAAGAGAGAGACAGCAGTCTCTGAAATATAGTACTTTTCTCTCTACATTTTGGTGTTTTTATGGGCTCCTTTTATTAGATGGAATTCTGTTGTTACAGAACATTTTTACAGTCATTGTCAGCCCATTATGGAATTCAACCGCCTTTCCACGATTCTTCACTCACTTCCAGAAGTCAAGCCAGTTTTCCGCAAGTTTGAGAAAGAACTGAACAGACTACACCGGCTGAAAAACCAAAAAAACACTTTTTGGAAGAATGCCTTAAAGGAACAAGTACTTCCAAAAATGTACGGATTCGGGAGATGGACTCTGCAATCAAACCCTTCCCTCTATCACACAAGATTTCCTGGAAGAAAGAATCACCAGTACGAGAAACGACATCTTCGTGCTACACAGTGATATATGGAAACTCAATCTAATCTTCGCCTCCTCACTACGGACCACATATACAGGTATCTGATTCATTCTGTCCCGACATTGCTGCCTATAATAGCGTGACTCATTCCAACAGACTTTTACGCAAGTTAAATAACCTAATAGATAATAGCGCATGGAATAATCTTGAACAACAAGACAAAGTTTTAAACTTATCCAACACCCCCCTTACTGTAAATCAACATTTAGTTTTAAATTTAGGCTTATCCTTTGCCTTATGCCAGACCGCAAAAACAACCTAGACTTCATAGTGGCTTTTGATAAATCATATCTGACAAAAACTACAGCCGTGAAGAGATATGTTTAAAAGGAGTTGTTACTAAATGCTTTAACTGACCTCATAAGAAATATCCTGTTCCCCGCAGATCATGATAGCCATCCACTCGCTAAAAAAGTAGATGTTATAATAAGTAGATCCGACAAAGACGGCAAAATTGTAATTAATGGACAAAGACTTCTACCTAGACAAAATCAACCAGCTCCTTAGCGACACAAATACTTACGAAAAACTGAAAACAATCCCCTCAGAACGTTCCCACAGAATTTTTTGGAAAGTAAGATTAATTGGCCAAGACAAAAAGAGTATTGAATATTAGAGAAATTTAAAGTAATTAATCCTAAATTCCCACCCTATTTTATGTCTTCCCAAAACTCACAAAGACAATCTTCCATTCAGACCCATCGTTTCATGCGCCGGAGCTTTCAATTACAAAATTTCTAAATGGTTAGCTGGCCTCCTTTCTCCTTTTTTAGGCACTTTTTCTCCCAGTCACATCAAAACATTCGGAAGACTTTTGTCACAAATTCAGAGAAGCACATATCCACTTCACAACATAAAAACTTTTAAGCCTTGACGTTAGACTCCCTATTCACAAAAGTACCAGTACAGACGTTCTTCAGTTTTTAAGGGAAAAATTATCCCCTATTCAGATCATTTCCTTTGGCGCTTGACAAAATAACAAAGTTAGTGGAATTATGTGCATCTAATAACGTATTTCGAATCGGGGAAATCATTCTACAAGCAAAAATTCGGGTGTAGTATGGGTAGTCCTTTAAGTCCTATTTTAGCCAATCTGTACATGGAAATACTTGAAACTACAGTAATAAATGCAATAAAACCAAAAACATGCTGTGGATGAGATACGTGGATGACATACTAACATTTTGGGATAATAAGTGGGGTAATTTTAATGAATTCCTCTCAAAATTAAACGCATTAGTGCCCAGCATCAAATTTAAAGTTGAATGGGAAACAGACAACAAAATTCCTTTTCTTGATGTTTTAATAATCAGAGACACGACAGAATACAAACTTACCATATACAGAAAACCAACGTTCTCACTTTCATATATTCAGTACTTTAGCTATCATGACATTACTATCAAGATAGGTGTAGCTAGCAACCTATTCTTAAGAGCCATACGAATTTGTTCCCCAGATTTCCTGGAAAAAGAATTTGAACTAATTCGCAAGCAACTTTCATCTTTAAAGTATCCTGACCATATAATTGAGAAAGCAATTCAAAAAGCAAACGTAATTTTCTACCGACCCCCTAAAGACAAGACCAGAGACACACCCAACAATAAAATAAAAATTCCCCACCTGGAGACGATTAAGAGAGTAACTCACACCCTTGGGAAATCCAACCCTTTTGCATTTACCTACCCAAATACCTTAGCCAAATCCCTGATTAACGTCCAACAAAAGACATCTCCCAAAGACTCTGGGGTATATGAGATCCCATGCCAGGACTGTGACCAATCTTACATCGGATTTACAGGTAAATCACTTCCCCAGAGATTAATACAACACAAACGGTCAGTTAGGTATGGACAACAGAACTCGGCTATTTTCAACATATATAATGAACATAACCATAGAATAAACTGGAATATGTCACGTGTAATTTATAGCAGCAAACTGCCGGTACAAGAGTCAAATGATGGAATCGGCCTTAATAAAAAGAGAAGCAGGTAATGAACATCTCAAAAGGGGTGGCTTGGATATCAGATATCGTCGACGCAGTGTTCATTCAACCAACGCTTAAGAAGATTAAAGGAAGATTATCAGCGGGGGTGACCTAAATTGGCTTACTTGTGACGATCTCTTGGTATAAATACCACCTTTTCTGTAAACTTTTCTCATTCATATACTGAAGAGAGAGACAGCAGTCTCTGAAATATAGTACTTTTCTCTCTACATTTTGGTGATTTTATGGGCTCCTTTTATTAGTATGTGTGTATATATATATATATATATATATATATATATATATATATATACTATATATATATATATATATATATATATATATAATAACACACACAGGCAGTCCCCGATTATCGGTGGACTTGCTTAACGGCGACTCAGTTTTATGGCACTTGCCTAGTGCCATAAAATTGGCACTTCATAGCACCATGACAGGCTGAGTTACAGTTATAGGCACCTAGTTATGGTGACATAACATACTTTAACAGGGGTGCGATTACCCGGTTATCAGCACCATTAACCCTTAAACGCCAAAACGGTATTTTAAGAACCGTCTCCTGTATGACGGCAACGTTCGCGAGTGAGCGCCGAAGCGGAATTTTTCAAAAAAATCACAGTGTGCTTAGTTTCAGATTAAGAGTTCATTTTTGGTTTTGGCTCCTTTTTTTGTTATTGCCTGAAGTTTAGTATGCAACCATCAGAAAGGAAAAAAAATATCATTATCATATATAAATATTGGGATATATGACAGCATGAAAAAAATTAATATATAATTGTATACAAAACGCGCTAAGAGCAAAACGGTTAAAGCTAAGGAGTTAATTTTTTTCGTTATATTGTACAGTAAATTGCGCTCATTTTGGTATATAACACATTGTAAAACGATCAAGGCAATACAGAGAAAATAATATCACAAAATGATGCATGAATTCATAACTGTTTTCAAAAAATTCACCATAGATCGAAATATTGTGCTAGACTTCCCGTTTGTTGCCAAATGAAGGTAATTGATTGAATATTACTAGACTGTAAGTGTTGTAGCTTACAATTGCAGTTTTCGACCGATTTGGGTCGAGTTAAAGTTGATCGAAGGACAATTTTTTTCTATTTATCGTTATTTATATGAAAATATTTCAAAACTGATAAAAGCTACAACCTTTTGGTTGTATTCTACATGAAATTACGTATATTTTCATATATAAAACTTTATGTAACGGCTAATTTAAAATGGTGCAAACATTACGACAATCAGACGAAAAAATTTATGATTTTTTTGGAAGTGTTACCACGCGGACTTAAGGAAAAAGTTTATTTCATAAATTCACCATAAATAGAAATATTTGTGCTAGAGACTTCCAATTTGTTGCAAAATGAAGGTATTGGTTGAATATTACTAGTATGTAATAGTTTTTTTTTTTTTTTTAGCTTACAATTGCGGTTTTTTTTTTTTTTACCATTTTGGTCGAGTCAAAGTTGACTGAAGGTTGAAATTTTGGCACTTATCGTTATTTATATGAAAATATTTCAAAACTGATAAGAGCTACAACCATGGATTGTTTTTTTGTTGTATTCTACATTAAATTGCGCACATTTTCATATATAAAACTTTATGTAACGGCTAATTTAAAATGGTGCAAACATTACGGCAATCGGACAAAAATTTCTGATTTTTGTTCGGAAGAGTTAACGCAAGGAAATTGTTTTTTTTTTTTTATAAATTCACCATAAATCGAAATATTGTGCTAGAGACTTCCAATTTGTTGCAAAATAAAGGTAAATGATTGAATATTACTAGAATGTAAGAGTTTTAGCTTAAAATTGCGTTTTTGACCATTTCGGTTGAGTCAAATTTGACCGAAGGTTGATATTTTGGCACTTATTGTTATTTATATGAAAATATTTCAAACTAATAAAAGCTACAACCATGGGTTGTTTTTTTTTGTTGTATTCTACATGAAATTGCGCACATTTCCATATATGTATAAAATTTTATGTAACGGCTAATTTAAAATGGAGCAAAACATTACGACAATCGGACAAAAAAATGTATGATTTTTTCGGAAGAGTTACCGCGCGGAACGTAAAGGAAAAAGGTTTTTTTTTCATAAATTCACATAAAATCGAAAATATTGTGCTAGAGACTTACAATTTGTTGCAAAATGAAGGTAAATGATTGAATATTACTAGAATATAAGAGTTTAGCTTACAATTGCGATTTTCGACCCTTCGTTAGAGTCAAAGTTGACCGAAGGTTGAAATTTTGGCACTTATCGTTATTTATATGAAAATATTTCAAAACTGATAAAAGCTACAACCATGAGTTGTTTTTTGTTGTATTCTACATGAAATTGCTCACATTTTCATATATAATACTCCATATAACGGCTAATATAAAATGGTGCAAAAATTATGTCAAAGTGACAAAATAATTTCCGAGATGTGTCGCTGATGCTTTTTAGTGCGAGAAGAAAGAAATTCGTGCTTGCGAGCCTGGGTAACGATTGTAAACAAAACAACGCCTTGATCCGTGAGCTCCCAGCATCCCCCAAGGCGCGTGATTCAAAAGTTTTCGCCTAGTAGGCCTATAACTATTTTTGCGCAAATTTTTAAACAAACTTTTTTTTCGTCAATGTACCATATGTCCAATCGGCACCCAACAGACAATTTTCATTGACGTTTAATACGTCCAATCGGTATTAAAGGGTTAACTGAAACTGAGCATCATAAATTGCTGGGTTTTGGTTTATGGTGGTTTTCACTTACCAGCACCCCACTGAGAACCCCCACCAATAACCAGGGACTGCCTGCATAGTATATAATACAGGCAGTCCCAGGTTATCAGTGGGGGGTTCTCTTCCCAAGGGTGTGCCAATAAGCTAAAACTGCCATTAAGTATAAAAGCTCCATTAAAACACTCTGGTTTAAAGCTAAGGACTATATTTTGGTGGACAAATTTCCACCCTTATCAAGTAATGAATGATAGAAGTAGTCACATTGGTTTTGTTGGTGGCGACCCCAGGCATCACCTAAGGCATATCTCCCACTATATATTTCGCTAATGCAACTATTTCTATCATTCACCACTTGATGAGGGTGGAAGTTAGTCAACTGAAATATAGGGTTGAAGTTAGTCCACTGAAATATAGTCCTTAGCTTTAAACCAGAATGTTTTAATAGGCCTTTTATAGTGGTACCTCGAGATACGAAATTAATCCGTTCCGAGGCGCCCTTCGTATCATGAGTTTTTTCGTATCTTGGACCGCATTTTAACATGTAAAATGGCTAATTCCGTTTCAAGCCTCAAAAAACACCCCACTAAATTTCATAGTAAAGCTAAATTGACCTATAAACAATGAAATACTACAACAATTTGGACCATTCAATACCTAACTTAATAACGTACTGCTAATTACCTGTAAATAAAGTGTATTAGTGTACATGGTATACAAGAAATACTGTACGTATGTAGTAAAATGTGGAAGCTTACCTTTCGAGTGAGGCTATCTCCGAAAGTGGCGACAGAGGAGGAGGACAAACGGCAGATACGTACGTACGTACGTACACTTAACTTTACGAAACACAAAAATTTAAGGAAAACATACATAAACTAAAATTTATGAAACACATTAACAAAACTGTAAAACTTAACTTTACAAAAAACTAAAATGGAAAAAAAAATTTTTTGTCTATTTTTAAATACTTTACGTAGGTTTTTTTTTTTTTTAAACAAAATTTCAACTTCATCACCACTTTCAACTTTCTGTTTTTTTAGTATCACTTGGTTCTTCCTTTTTTCTGGGCTCAGCTCGTGTCGCTGCGCGAAATATCCTTTTAATCTATTATTTCTAGGGTAAATGTACTAACACATACCAGAGAATAAATAAATAAAGAAAAAGGTCAGTACAACTGACTCGCTCACCCTCCAAGAGGGTGTCCGGTATGAAACACTATGGCGAGTGAGACCACTACCACGAGCCGCTTGCCAATAGCAAATCTCCCACTACTACAAAATCCCCCAGAGGGAGCCGACCCCACAGAGTGGCAGCAACTACTACTACTCCATCCCATGCTGCCGACTGCTGCGCCTCTGGTGGCCATCCTTTTCAGTTAGCGCACACTGTATACACGTGCCTTTTTGCTCTGTGTTTTTGTACCCTTATTTTTGGATTTACTCATCATGGAGCGTGCAGCCATCGCAGCAGCTAAGTTAAGTACTCAATGTTTATTGCTATTGGTTTTTTCCGTCCTGAGTCAGTATTTGCCGTTTTTTAGGTATAAATACGAACTCTAGGTCGGAAGCATGGCAGCATGGTTCTGCCTCGTGGCGGGTTCGTTCTTGGTCTTCCATACCCAGAACCTTCCCTTACTTTAGTACGCTCTATTTTTAGTCATCCTATTTGTTTTAGGGTACAGTCTACGCGGTTTATGTCATGCATGCATGTCTTTTTACCTTACGTAGGCTTCTTCTATCCAGACCCTAGCCACGGCTCTTAGTATCGGCCCCAGGCATAGCTTTGAGTGGTAGACTTTCTTTCGGGTTAGTCGTACACTCCTGGATTTTTTCTCCTACTATTTTGTTTTCTTTCTTTCAATGTTTTATTTAATTTATTATGTTTTTGTTAGTGTAGGCGTCTGGCTTCATCTAGCCTAGGTTATTGGCCCATAGGGCCAATGCGCTACCGCCTCTTCAGTTCGGTTGCTTCCTTATCGCTTTCTCTGATCAGCCGGTTGTGTATTCTAGGCCTTATCGTTTCATTGTTTTGTTGTTACCGCCCAGTGGTCACTACGTGATCACGGAGCAGCCAGACGCCTGTCCAGTCATCTTCCCTCCTCCCGCTCTTCCATAGGGCCGGGGGGAGGGTTGGTCTGCCCACGCTCTCTGCTCCGCATACCGAGCCTGCCTCCCTCTCCCCCCAGGCGGAGGGAGTAGAGGGACGGGACAGACCCAGACTGGACTCGACCTCTCCAGCTTCTCGGTCCGGCCGGATGGCTAGGGGGGGGGGACTGGCCTTTCCCCCCTCCGTCGCTTCTCCGTCGCTCCGTTGCTAGCGCGAGTCTGTGTGCCCTCTCGCCCTTTCTCACCTTACTGGGCTCCTTTTCTACCGGAGCTCCGGCATCCAAGTGGAAAGGTGCTAGTTCACCCCGCAGGGTGGACTGAGGCATACAGTTTGGTCTCTACTAACCCCTCGTCGCACTTGAGGTCCCGCGACACGCTCCGCCACGCACTGGACTTAGTCCGGTACGTTCGATTTTTATAGGTTTAAGAATTAGTTATGTTAAACTAAGTAAGTTTATCTTAAGCTACCTTAAACCATCCCCCTTCCCTTGTCTGCCTCACCGGATCTCTCCGGGTTATAGCCTATTCAGGCGGTAAGGGAGGGGTTATGCCCAAATTTTTTCCGAGCTCCGGCATGCAGCGGAGTTCTTCTGTCCTTTAGCCTGTAAGTTGATAGCCTTTAAGATGCTCATGTGTCTTTTTCACTTACAGACCACCAACTGTGAGCATCCGGGATGCACCGCCACGCTTCAAGACCCCTGTGGAACATGAAGTTTGCCGGTCCCATGCTCCATGCGCGACTCCGCACGGGGACCTCAGGTCTGGGTATCACGAGACATGCACCATCTGTTATGATCTGGTGAGCCACTCTTAGACGGGGTAGTATTTCCAACTCCGTTGCCCAGTCCCTACTTCGTTATAGTTCTTAAGTTTTAAAAAATTCTAATCTTTCTTAAACTTAAGATAAAAATACAGGGGATTTCGCATCCCCTATTTTTAAGTTAAGCTTTTAATTTAGTTTTAGTTTTAAGTTTAATCTTAAAAACTAATAAATACCCTCTCTTCCAGGCTCCGGGGCTGTGAAGGACACCGCACTGGCAACCCTGCGGGCCTGGGTCGGCGGTTTTGGGAAGAACGCGCCAAGGGTAGCCTACATTCTCGAGAAGAAGGTTGGCGGTCCTGATCTTCCCGGAGGCAAGTCAACGGGCTACGTCGACCCAGCAGAGGCGGCCCCGACTATTGCGTTCATCCAACAACAGCTCGCTGCCTCGTTGACGGATCCAGGCCAGGACATCTCCTCGGAAGTCGCGACGTT
The DNA here is from genome assembly GCF_015104395.2 of Macrobrachium nipponense. Classification (NCBI taxonomy): domain Eukaryota; kingdom Metazoa; phylum Arthropoda; class Malacostraca; order Decapoda; family Palaemonidae; genus Macrobrachium; species Macrobrachium nipponense. The sequence goes on along the minus strand of NC_087201.1, from coordinate 93,696,997 downwards.
AGATCTAAACATTGAACCATGGTAGGTGTAGACGACCTGTTGGTCGAGGTGAGTACGTTGGACGCCCAAGGGATGCCCTTGGGTGCCACTGGATCTTCTACCCCTGCAAACTCTCATCCTTCCAAGGCTTTACAGGTACAGAATTGTATACTTCTCCTGATGCTTCCGTTAGACCTAAGTCAAAGGACAAGCAGTAAAAACCTTGACTAAAGACGTCGTCGTCGTCTAAAAAGACGGCGTCGGCGTCATCATCATCTCGTTAAGTCTCCGGCTAAAAACCCCGGAGCAGAGAGGTCTAAAGCTTCCGGGTCCGGCTCCAAATCCTCTAGGAGTAGATCTCCAGGGAGAGATCACACACTCCAGCGGAGTCAACCGTTCCACTACCTTTGGTTCCGTTCAGAGCCACCCGTCCACCTCCGCAGCAGCTCCGGCTTTGGATCCCAAACGCTGGCCTGTTGCAACAAGTGGGCGATCTGGTCGGGTCTCTAAAAACCAGTATGGAACAGATGTTCTCCCGGTTGTCTGATAGGATCAACTCCCAGGACAACATTATCGCCGGACTGAGCCAAGCTCCGCTAGCTTCTCCCCCACCCTTCAGCACAGGGGGAGCGCAATTGCCTCCGTATGACTCTCTACCTCCGTCAGTATGAACAATCCTTGGAGAGTAGCGTCATACGCCCCCTTCCAGGACGGGCTTATTTCTATCCCAGAATGTGGAACTCGGAGGATTGAAGACTTCGAGTTCTACCCGGAAGACCTTCAGCCTCCGTTCATCGGCTACGCCAGGCTCACCGCCTCTGCCATGACTCGAGACGATAAGGTACCTAAAGAAACAGTCCTCTATTCACGAGACCAGGCTCAAAGAGAATGGCTCAGGTGTTTAGAGGACATGGGACTGTTCGAACACGAAAATACAGCCGTTTAAGAGTCCTTTCACAATCTTTACAATGAAGAGAGTACCCCGTCTCCCTTTCTTGACAAAGATTGCTACGGTTACCATTCCAGCAGCCCAGAAGGGGGATTCGTTGCCTCAGCTGAAAGAAGCGGACCTACGTCTCCTTTTACTTCCTCAGCCGGTGAGTTGTGGGAAGATCTGCCCAACACTTTTTCTGCGGGCAAACTCAAACCAGACTGTGCTATGGAGCAGTTTGGTGAGAAGCTGCCTAGACTTCCAGATAGCCTCATTCAGGCAGAATTGATGCCAAGTCTAGGTTGGCCAGGTCTATCAATACCATGGCCATGACCGAGGTGGCTACCATTTCCTATGGTTCTGAGCCACTTTTTAAGCTGATCACCAAGTCACTGACTCAAACGGTGCAGTCTGGATATGTTCGAGTTCGCCACGGCTAGAAACAAACAAACCTGTAGGAAACATGTCCTCCAAGAAGCAACGATTCGGCATGAACCGAATAAGTTGCTTGCAATCGAACATCTGGGGAGCAGACCTCTTCCAGATGCGATGGTGAAGGAGGTCCAGGCAGAGGCTACAAGGCTTAACAAAGCCTTAAAGATCGTTGGGGTCTTACGGCCAAGAGACGCCAAGATCAAGTTGTCAGAGGTAAGGCTCAGAAGAAACCCAGACGTTTCCAGCCTACCAAAAGAAACAGCCACACTTTACCCAGCCTGTTCCAGCTGTCCCGTTGGTGCAAGCAGCCCAACCTTCTACTCCAAGGCTCAATCGCAGCCTATCTATGTCATTTCCCCCCAGCCTCAACCCTCCACCTCTTACGCTCTCTCCCCAGCCTTCAATCAAGTCTTCGAGGGGCCAGGCTTCCAGAAGTATGACCGCTCGGGTAAGGAGGCAGAGGTAAGCGATCCTTTCGTCAGAGAGGATCGGGAGGGTCCTTTAATACAGGAAAGCATTTCAGGGGAGGCCGCGGAGGCTACCAACACCAATGAGGACTTTCAGGTAGGAGGGAGGCTGTTTCACTTCCGCCACCGGTGGAATTTCAGCAAGTGGGCGCAAAGCATTGTGTCAAAAGGCCTGGGTTGGAGTTGGGTAGCGAACCCGCCCCCATCCAGACCTTGCCGCCAACTTCCATCCAAAGAATTGACGGAGTATGCGGAGGACCTCCTTCAGAAAGGAGCTATAGCGAGAGTCAACAGATTAAAGTTTCAAGGGCGCTTGTTCAGCGTTCCAAAGAAAGGCTCACAAAAAAGAAGGGTAATCTTAGACTTGTCCCGCTTAAACTTAGCCATTCGCTGCGACAAGTTCAAGATGCTCACGATCTCGCAGGTACGGACCTTACTTCCCCGTGGGGCCGTCACCACCTCTATCGATTCTTACAGACGCTTACTATCATATCCCTATTGCAAGGCACTTCCGTCCGTATCTGGGCTTCAAGATAGGAGATCAGGCATTCTCCTTCAAGGTAGTTCCTTTCGGGCTCAACGTAGCACCCTGGGTGTTCACGAAGTTTGCGGAAGTGGTAGTTCACAACTAAGATCTCAAGGGGTTATGGTAGTAGCGTATCTCGACGATTGGTTAATCTGGGCTCCAACAGTCGAGGAATGCCACAAAGCAACACTGAAAGTGATTCAGTTCCTGGAATATCTAGGCTTCAAGATAAACAGGACCAAGTCAAGACTCACTCCAGAGTCAAACTTTCAGTGGCTGGGCATTCAATGGAATCTATCCTCCCATACTCTGTCGATTCCATCAGCCAAGAGGAAAGAAATAGCGAAGTCAGTAAAGCAATTTCTGAGTCACAAACTTGCGTCAAGAAGAACTCAGGAAAGGATCCTGGGTTCACTCTAGTTTGCATCAGTGACAAAAAACAATCTTGATGAAAGCCAAACTGAAAGACCCTAACCAGAATCTGGCGCTCACGAGCAAATGTCAGGTCCAGGGACATTATCCTCAGTCCCACAGATTCTACGGAATCGACTACGCCCGTGGGCAAAAGTCAAGGAACTTATCGATATCAGTGCCCCTTCAGTTTCTCCTCCGGGGATTACCATCCACACAGACGCTTCGTTAAGCGGTTGGGGAGGATATTCTCAGTTCAAGAAAGTTCAGGGAACTTGGTCACCTCAGTTCCGTCAGTTCCACATAAACGTACTGGAAGCAATGGCAGTGTTCTTGACTCTAAAAATAAAAAAGGTTACGTCGCCGAAGCACTCCACATAAAGCTAGTCTTAGACAGCGCAGTGGTAGTCCATTGTATAAACAGGGGAGGCTCCCAAAGCACATCATCTAAATCATGTCATGGTAGCCATCTTCTCCTGGCGGACAAGTTCAGTGGCACCTCCTCCACCCATATAGCTGGAGTGAGAAACGTCCATAGCAGATGCTCTATCCCGATCAGTACCTCTAGAGTCGGAATGGTCACTGGACAGCAGTTCGTTCCAATGGATTCTTCAGAGAGTTCCAGGCCTACAAGTGGATCTCTTCGCATCTCAAGCGAACCACAAACTCCCATGTTATGTGGCCCCAACCTGGACCCTCTGGCCTATGCCACGGACGCCCTGGCCTAGACTGGAACAACTGGGAGAAGATTTATGTCTTCCCTCCAGTGAATCTTCTCATGAAGGTACTGAACAAACTCAGGACATTCAAGGGTCAAGTGGCTCTAGTAGCCCCAGACTGGCCGAAGAGCAATTGGTACCCTCTAATTCTGGAACTGGGTCTTCGCCCTCTTCGAATTCCCAGTCCCAGGCTCTCCCAGTCAGTGCAAACGAAGACTGTGTTCGCTTCCTCAGGAATTCTCAAAACCCTAACTTTATGGATTTCATGAAGTTTGCAGCGAAAAGAGATGCGAATATTGACCCTCAAAATATTCTCTTCTTGGAATCTGATAAAAGGGATTCAACTTTGAGACAGTATGATGCTGCTGTCAAAAAGTTAGCAACCTTCCTGAGAGAATCAGATATTAGAATCATGACAATCAATTCAGCTATATCCTTTTTCAGATCTTTATTTGAAAAAGGCTTAGCAGCTATCACCCATTCCGAACAAAACAAGTCAGCCTTGAAAAAGATTTTTCAATTTGGTTTCAACATAGACTTGACAGACTCCTACTTCTCGTCTATTCCCAAGGCTTGTGCTAGACTTAGACCTTCTGTAAGGCCTACGTCAGTATCATGGTTCTTAAATGATGTTCTAAAGCTGGCTTCAGAAACTGATAATGACACAGGTTCATTTATAATGCTCTTAAGAAAAACTCTATTTTTATTAAGCTTGGCCTCAGGAGCTAGAATTTCAGAACTGTCGGCATTATCCAGAGATCCGGATCATATTCAATTTCTTCCCACAGGGAAGTGCTACTTTCTCCGGAACGTAGTTTTATAGCAAAGAATGAAGATCCTTGATGAGGTGGGGAAACCATGGAAGGTTGTACCCCTTCCACAAGATAGATCTCTTTTGGCCCAGTATCGACCTTACGAGCCGTTTCTGTCCAGGACCTCTCATCTCACGGGTCCTCTCTTTAAGAGAGAAAAAGGTGGTTACTTTATCTATTAAAGGCATCAGGCAGCAGATCCTGTACTTTATTAAGCAAGCCAATCCTGACTCTTTCCCAAAAGCACATGATGTCAGGGCAGTAGCCACCTCAATTAACTATTTCCAACATATGAATTTCGATGAGTTGAAAAAATATACTGGATGGAAATCGCCGACAGTATTTAAGCGTCATTACTTAAAGTCCTTGGAAGCTCTGAAATTTTCAGCAGTTGCGGCGGGTAACATAGTTTCCCGACTCTGCTTAATCTTTAGTAGAAGATCCAGTCCTCCTTTCTACCTGTCTCACTCAACAGTTCGTCTATGCCTGTCATGTTCATCTATCGTTTACTTGGGTCTTAGCTGCTCTTATGGTGATATGGTGGGTGTCCCTTATTTTTTTGCTAGGGGCACTCACAATCGAGTATGTATTGATCTCTTTGATGTGATCCCCTTATTTTTATGCTAGGGGATACATCTTATTTACAATGGTTACGGCTTTTTGTATATTAAGTCATATCATTCCCTTCATATATTATTATTATTGAAGTTTGTCTGTTCAAGTTATGTTATAATTGCTTTTGAGTTCTTTGTACATATCTATACACAGATACTGCTTTTAACATATATTCCATGTAAGCCCTGTATATATGTAAAAATTAAGTTAATTTTAAGAAATATATTAGCATTAGTTTAATTTAAGTAATATTTCTAATTTTGTATCATTGTGTATATGTATATTTATTAGCAATTATAGTCCTTCTTTTTATGTTATCTTTTATTTGAGACCCTTTTTGTTTAGTTGAATTTTCTTACAATCTTGTGCTATTTCTCTGGTACGATTTCGCGCAGCGACACGAGCTGAGCCCAGAAAAGGGATTTTGACGTAAGGAAAAATCTATTTCTGGGCGATTGGCTCGTGTCGCCAGCGAAATCCCGCCCTACCCATCCCAATCGCTCAAGATTGTCTGCTAACTTCAGGATGGCCACCAGAGGCGCAGCAGTCGGCAGGCATGGGATGGAGTAGTAGTAGTGCTGCCACTCTGTGGGGTCGGCTCCCCTCTTGTGGGGATTTTGTAGTGGGAGATTTCTATTGGCAAGTGGCTCGTGGTAGTGGTCTCACTCGCCATAGTGTTCATACCGACACCCTCTTGGAGGGTGAGCGAGTCAGTTGTACTGACTTTTTCTTTATTTATTTATTCTCTGTATGTGTTAGTACATTTACCCTAGAAATAATAGATTAAAGGATATTTCGCTGGCGACACGAGCCAATCGCCCAGAAATAGATTTTTCCTTACGTCAAAATCCCTTTACTTACTCCTGCTAGTACTAAAGGCCTCTTTAAAAAGTAACTATCCAAGGAAGATTACTTCTGCCTACTTTTCACAATGTTCCTGAAACGACTCAGGCAAACGTCATTGAACTGTGCAAGCATACGACCTGTGTAAGCCTTTTCGGGGTGTCTTTTTTCTACAAATGATTGCACTTTATGAAAAGCGGCTAGAACATCCTTAATTTCTGCTGTTGTCATAGGGTTGTCCTCCTCCTCCTCGCCGCTGCTAGAGAACTCCTCTTGAACGACGTTATGTTGCATGGCCTCCAACTCCTTCAGGTCATCCGTTGTAAGCTCCTCTGGTACTCCTCGATGAAGGTCGTTGATGTCGTCCTCGTCAACGACCAGCCCCATGGGCTTGCGAGTGCAACGATCTCGTCAAGATCTGGTTGCAAAACAGTTTCAGGATCGTCAACTGTTCTGAATCTGCAGCTCCAGCTTCGCCTACGTCGAATCCCTCGAAGTCTCAGACGGATACGGCATCAGGCCAGAGTTTCCTCCACGAGGAATTCAAGGCTCGCCTCGAAACCTCCTGCCAAGCTTGATCGATGAGTCGGATGCATATGAAGATGTCGAAATGCTCCTTCCAAAATTCACGCAAGGTGAGGTTTGTGGTATCGGTGATGTCGAAACATCTCTTGAAAAGATGTTTCGTATACAGCTTCTTAAAGTTCGATATCACTTGCTGGTCCATGGGCTGGAGGAGAGGGGTGGTGTTAGGCGGAAGATAAAGAACCTGATGAAGGAATACTTCGCTAGGATATCTTCCTCGAGGCCAGGAGGGTGGGGAGGGCATTGTCCAACACCAGCAGACATTTCAGAGGGAGGCGCTTCTCTTCCAAGAATTTCTTCACTGTCGGGCCGAAACACAGATTTACCCACTCCATGAACAAAAGCCTCGTTACCCAGGCTTTCACATTAGCCCTCCACATCATTGGAAGCTTCTCCTTAAGCACTTTGTGGGCCTTGAAGGCTCAAGGAGTCTCGGAATGATAGACCAGTTAGGGGCTTCCCACCTTGCAATCCCCACACTGGCGTTTTTGAACAAAGGTGCCGCGCGTAAGCCTGTCTTTCATAAGCGTTATGCCCGGGTAGCTTTTCTTCACTTCTTCCGTGATGTACGTTGACTGGAAAAAACAGACGGCATTTTTTTTACCAAAAACGGCCAGTCCCCTCCTTCACACAGTTGAAGACTTGCTGAGAACTGTAGCCTTCCTTGGTCATCATCTCGTTGAACGTCTTTTTAAAGGCTTCGGCCGCTTTTGTGTCCGAGCTGACAGCCTCCCCATGCCGTACCACCGAATGGATGCCAGTCCGTTTACGGAATTTCTCGAACCACCCATGAGAAGCCTTGAACTCTGGGGTTGGCGTTGATATCCCTTCTCCTCCGTCGTCTTCGGCCTGGGCAATCAAATCGCCGAAAAAAGCGCTGGCCTTGTGGGAGATTGCCGCCTCCGTTATCGTATCGCCAGCGATTTCTTTGTCTTTTATCCAGACAAGAAGCAGCCGTTCCATCTCGTCGTGCACCTGGGTCCTCTTGCTGGACAAAATAGTGATGCCCTTGGAAGGTGTAGCTGCTTTGATGACATCCTTCTGCTTAAGGATGGTGCCTACTGTCGACGGATTTCGCCCGTATTCCTTGGTGATCACACTCAATCACATACCAGCTTCATACTTCTTGATAATCTCTATCTTTGTATCCAAAGAGAGCATTCTCTTCTTTCCATGAATTTCAACTTTCTTAGGACCCATGACTACTATATACTGTACGTAATTTACGTATAAGTGGAGTAAAGTTCTCACACAACACGATAAAGTATGTATACTGCAATGAAATCACTAACGAATTTACGTTAATAAACAAATCTTAGTTAAACGAACGAATACCGCGTGCGTACGATAGCGATACTGGGACGAGTGGCCGAGGCACGCTTGCTATGTAGTAGATGCATGATGGGAAGGATGCTGACAATAGGAGAGAAGGATCTCATGGCAGTGACTAGCATCAGGAACCATGGGAGAGCAGGAGGATGGTGGCGAGTCTACTCAGTTGGCGGCAGCGCGAGTTTCAAAATGTTATCGGTGGTCCGGGTGAATCTCGGACTTCACAGCAACAACCTTTCATATCTTGAAAAATTTTCGTATGTAGAGCCGTAAAATTTTTCGTGTTAGCTTTCGTATCTCAAGTTTTTTGTAAGTTGAGCATTTTCATATCTCGAGGTACCACTGTACTTGAAACATCCTGTTTTAACAAACATTTATTCATCACACACAAATATATATATATATATATATATATATATATATATATATATATATATATATATATATATATATATATATATATATATATATATATATATATATATATATATATATATACATACAATTAATTTTGAGACATTCTTGAAGAGTTATCTGTCCTAAATATATACGTATAAAATGTACAGTATAATTCCCAATATGCGAGAAGTTTGGTTGATCCATGGCCTCAAGAGAATTGGAAATTCGCAGATTTCAAAGCACATACCTTATGGGAATAATTCTATTAGGGCCAAGGCAAATGCCAACTTACGTAGTCAAACATTTTATACTACCCATTTTCAATACTTTCTATGTTTTAATAACTTGAAAAAGTTTAAAATTACACACAGGATGGTGATAACTCCCACACGTAAACAATGCCACTGTTGGGTGCAAATGTACTGTACAATACAGTCATTTCCTTTAAAAAACCTTTTGGATGGAATTTCCTCTACCTATCCTCTGCCAAAAAACCTCCAAACTCCTCTATCTCATCCTCCGTGAAGAGTTTTTCAGCTGAAGGAAGGCTTTCTAAACCGTTTCAGGTACTGGCGGATCATCGTGTCTTTACTCCCGTTAGCCTAACAAACTTGGTTACAAGCGCCTGTCTCAGTTTCTTTGTCCGGCACGTTCACTATGTAATCGTTTTCATATAAATTTATTCTACGATAAAAAAACAACTAATGAAAATTCAAAATTTGATAAAAAATTACAATTTCTTAAAAAGAAATTATAAAAATTCAAAATTCAACATGAAATGACAGCTTCTTCAAAAGTTTAGATCAAAAGACTCTCTCTCTCTCTAATACATCTGCTTCTCTGTTAATCATTTTTACTAGTCATTTTCATCAAAACCTATTTCAACAATAAAAAAATAAATGAACAATGCCAAAAGTTAGTCAAAACAAGTTAACCTAGAAAAAAGATTCTTACTTCCTGTTCAACAATGACAGATTTCAGTTGTCAACTGCTGCCAAAATGGAAGCTGCTCCTTCCTTCATCTTTAACTTAAGGGCAAGCTTTTTAGTTTCAAGAAAATCGGTCTTACTCTGAATACACTTCGCAGATCTGAATAATACGTAGGGCGACGATGATAATAGCGATCATTCATACACACTGCGCTATGATGTCACAAATGCATGAGGCAGAGCCTTCCATCTTAGCTAATGGCTGAGTAGGAAAACTCTCTCGTATTCCCCCTTGCAGGAATAAAGGGGAATCGCACAATTCGAACACAGCATAATTCGGGACCAGACTATTTCTACCTCATTCTTAAAAACTATGGCTCAACAGTATTCTTCCTGGTAAGTGATGATGAAAATTCATAACACCATCTATTCCTGACAATTATACAATTAAAGAATAGTAAGAAAGTAAAACTTGAAATTTAGGGCTTCGCAATTTCTACTGACCACCTAGGAAGTCCAGGAATCAACTCTAGCTGAAGGCATATTGATGTCAATTACAAACTATCAAGTAGTATAACAATGAACATACCTGCAAGGACATGGAAAATACAAAGGGCATATCTGCATTGGCCAATCTTAGTTGCATTATCTTTCACTAATCCTGAAGGAGATGCCTTAAGATGCCGGTCAGGAGTTGCCATCATAAATCTATGTCCTCTCACACATTCATACTCAACCCCAAGGAAAATCTTGACACTGAATTCATGGATATCTGTAAAAAAAAATAATGGTTATAATATACACTACTTATAACAATCTCACAAAATAAATGTTTTTATAGGAAACATCATGCTGCCTACATGTTACGAAACAATGAGAATTTGAAGCTCAAGTCCAAAAGATTAATGTAGATTTTATAAATGCATATAAGCTAATCCATTTTTGGTGGAATGTTGGCTATGGGATCAACCATATGTTGAGATACTACCTTTGGGAGTAATATGACCTCACAAGATTGGTCCGGTATTAACATGTTGGAGCCCTCTTTCTATGTAGGGTCTCCTTTAGCCAAAACACCCATTCAACTCCACATAACATTGATGTACTATAAATTTGTCATAAAAATTACTAGCCTGCTAGAAATAAAACTTAAAATGAGTTCACTTCTTCACCAAAAAACTGACAAGGTCTTTACACAAGAAATATTTAACAACATTTTGGTAGGTAGGGAGCAGAAAGAAGTCCAGGGTAATAAGTAAGGAGAAAGACCACAAAATCAGCACAATTAACATTGGGACAATGGTAGGAGTGAAAGTGTAGGTGGAGGAGAGCCTAATAAGATAATATACATACATTTGCTGCATAGATAAAATAGTTGAAATAGCAGCAAATGTGGTAAAGTGGGACAAATAACTAATGAAAAATAAATTATTTTAGGAGAGTGATTTAAGTTTTCAGTTTAATCATCTAAAACATGGAGACTAGGAAATAAAAGGGATTTTGACAAAGGAAAAATCTATTTCTGGGGGAAGACCTGTGTCGCCCGGTGAAAAGTTCCTGTAGCTCACTTTTCTAAGTATAAATAGATCCTAAATATACCAGAGAAAAAGGTAGCATGGTATGCTGAAGTTACTACCCTCAGCTCGATCACCCCAAGGGCGTCGGTATAAGCACTAGGGCGAGTGGAAGCCACTACTCACAGGTCTTCTGCCAATTAGAGGATTCCTTTCAAAATCCTTCCCACGGCGAGAGCCGTTACAAAGGCTACTCCCCCTACCTTCCGCTCGCTCTCGCTACTACTACTACTACTACTACTACTACTACCCACCCGCCATCTTCATTCCTGGAATAGACACCCAAGCTTGGACTGGCTAAGAGTGGGGAAAGAAGAAGGGATGGGTTCACCGGGCGATACAGATCTTCCCCCAGAAATAGATTTTTCCTTTGTCAAAATCCCTTTTCTGGGTTCGACCTGTGTCTGCCGGTGAAAAAGTATCAGAGAATTGCCATCCAAGCTTAACAGATACCAAAGAAGTATATAAAAGGGATAATGAAGCCTAAGGTTCACTTAAAGAATAAATTTAATGTGCCGTAATAAGGCGGAAAACTTACTAATTAAAACTAGGACTTAAACTAGAGCTTAAAACTAGTAATAATAAAACAATATAATATAATGGTATCTGAAGCAATATACAAAAAGGTATGTACAGACAGGTCAGTGATACCAATATGGTCTCAATGCTATGTACAAGTTCCAGTGACGGGATGGCAAACAAACCAGCCCGGCCCGGAAGAGAGAGGGTTGGCAGGGAATATGAGCGAGGCAGGTAGGAAGGAGAGAGTATTTAAGGGAAAAAGGACTGACCAAAAGGGCTAAGGGTAGGAGGTGATAAGACTCAGTCATTCAGAGGAGACTATGCTCCCTGCAGCCACTGTTGAGAATTTAAGGGCCTCTAAGTTTTTGAGATAGTGGCGTTTAAATACTGCTGGAGATTTCCAACCTGTATATTTCTTCAGGTCTCCGAAATTCATATTGTGAAAATAGTTCATGGAGGTAGCCACTGCTCGGATGTCATGGACGTGTGGGACTGAATCCGGGTTGGCCTGTTTAATAAAGTAGAGTATTTGGTGTCTTAATACCTTTAAGAGAAATCGTACCACCTTTCTCTCTAATGAAAAGGGGGCCTGAAGATTTTTTGGAAGTCCTGGCCAGATAGGATTTAAGGGTAATGACAGGACACAATGATGCGTCTTGTGTCAGAGGAATAATTTTCCATGGAGCCCATCTGTTTTGTGGGTCCTCATTCTTAGCCAGAACTTCCGATTTGGGATAGTAATACTTCACACGGACGGGAGGAATTCAACATGATCTGGATTTCTAGAGAGAGCCGAGAGTTCAGATATTCTGGCACCTGAAGCCAGGGCCATTAAGAATAAGGTCTTTCTGAGAAGGGTTATATATGAGCATGACTCATTATCAGTGTCTGAGGATAATTTAAGTACATCATTCAACAACCAGGAGACAGTATGGGGGCGGTCTATTGGTCTCAGACGGGCACATGCTCTTGGAATCGAGGAGAAGTATGAATCTGACAAGTTATTATTAAAGCCAAACTGAAAATTCTTCCTTAAGGCCGATTTGATCGTAGTAATGGTACTAGCGGCTAGGCCTTTCTCAAATAGAGTTCTAAAGAACAAAATTGCCAGATTTGTAGTCATATTTTGAGCATCTGAATTTTTTAGAAAAATGGCCAATTTCTTCAATTCTGAATCATACTGCCTGAGCGTTGATTCTCTTTTATCTGATTCTATGAATAAGATGTTTAGTGGATCAATACTAGCATCCTTTTGGGCCGCAAACTTCATGAAGTCCATAAAGTTAGGGCACTCAGAATTCTTGAGGAAGCTGACACAGCCTGAGTTTGTACTACCTGTGTCAGTTCTGGACGGGGGATCCGTTTGGGCCGGAGATTCAGTTCTAGAAGAAGCGGAAACCAGTTGCTCTTTGGCCAGCTGGGTGCCACCAATGCTACCTGTCCCATGAAAGATCTTAGCTTGTGCAGGACCTTCATCAGAATATTCACCGGTGGAAACAGGTATAAATCTTCTGCCAATTGTTCCAATCTATGGACATCACATCTGTGGTGTAAGCTAGAGGGTCCAGGTTGGGTGCCACGTAACATGGTAATTTGTGTTTGGATTCCGTGGCGAACAGATCTACTTGAAGGTCCGGGGCTTGATTGCAAATCCAACGGAACGACTTCATGTCCAGGGACCACTCCAACCCCAGCGGAGTTGTCCTGGAAAGTGAGTCTGGGATTGGACTACTACTAAGCTGCCCGAACCATGTTCCCTGGACTTTCTTGTGTTGTGAATAGCCTCCCCAACTGCTCAGAGATGCATCCGTGTGGATAGTTAGAGACAGCGGAGGGAATTGTAGTGGTACTGATTTGGCCAGGTTCTAGCGTTCTGTCCATGGACGGAGCCTTTTTGTTAAAATAGATGGAATTATAGAGATCTTGTCCCTGATTTTGACATTGGCTCTCTTTCTCCAGACTCGATTGATATCCTTCAGTCTGGTTTTCAATAGGAGATCTGTTACCGACGCAAACTGTAGCGAACCTAGGATTCTCTCTTGGGTATGCCAAGAAGCCTTTTTGTTCTTGAGGAACTGTCTTGTAGCCTTCGCTATCTCTCTGACCTTCTTGGATGGGAGGGATAGTTTGTGCTTGTTTAGGTCCCATTGGATTCCCAACCATTGAAACCGGGAAGCCGGAACAAGCCGAGATTTTTCCTTGTTTATCTGGAAACCCAGAAATTCCAAGAATTTTATCCCCTTGGCTGTTGCCTTGAGACACTCTTCGTCGCTGGCTGCCCAAATGAGCCAGTCGTCTATATAGGCTACTAACATTATCCCTTGAGTTCTTAGCTCTTGAACTATCGTCTCTCCTAATTTGGTGAATACCCTGGGTGCAATGTTGAGCCCGAACAGCATGACTGAATGAGTAAGCTTGTTTTCCTAGTTTGAAGACTAGGTACAGAGAGAAGTTCCTTGCTATCGGAACATGATAGTAAGCGTCTGTAAGATCTATAGAGGTGGTGACGGCCCCACGGGGAAGTAAGGTCCGCACCTGCAAGACGGTCAACATGCGGAATCTGTCACATTGAATGTAATAGTTGAGATGGGACAAGTCCAGAATCACTCTTCTTTTGTTCAAGTCCTTTTTTGGGACACTGAACAGACGTCCTTGAAACTTTAGGCGTTTTACTTCCTTTATAGCCTTCTTTTGGAGATCTTTGGCATAGTCTAGAGGGTCCGTTGTCAGAGTCTGGTGAAAACTGATCAGTGGAGGGGGCCCTTTCTCCCATTTCCACCCTAGACCTTTGAAGACTATACTGTGGGCCCATGGACTGAAGGTCCAATGGTGCCAGAAGAGATATAATCTCCCTCCCACCTGCGGGCTCTCACTGGTTGGCTGCAGGTCTGCTTCCTCTGCCTCCTCAGAAGCCACTACCTCTTGCTCCGCCACGTAGCTGGGCGCCACCTCTGGCTCTGCTACTTCCGGCATGCCTATTGTAGCTGCGAAATGCGCCTCGCGACTCATAGGAGGGGTTGAAGGCTGGGGAAGTTACTAAGGCTGTTGAGGCTGAAGGCTGCTGAGCCGGTGTAGTTTGTACCAGAACAAACTGCTGCTGCTGCGGTTGAGCCTTAGATGTCGAAGGCTTACTGACCTGAGAGACCGGAACCGCTTGCACTACCGCCTGAGGATGAGAGGTCCGGTAGGGATGGAACTTCCTTGGCCTCTTCCTAGGTCTGGATTGGGGTCCCAGACCATCAAACTTCCTTTTAAAAGGAAGTCCCCAACGGACCTGAAGACTCTGGTTAGCTCTGACTGCCTCATGAAAGACGTTATTAACTTTGTCTTTCGGGAACAGATTTTCTCCCCATATTGAGGACTTTATGAGTCTGTTAGGCTCGTGCCTTATAGAGGCACCCGCCAGGACGTACTTTCTGCAGGCTCGTCTCGCCATAATGAAATCGTACAGGTCCGTTTGGAAAGTGCAACAGGGCTTTCGTGAGGACCCGGAACAACTGTTCTTCAGTGTAGGTCGACGCGACCAACTGCGCCGCAGTGACTGAGTTGATCGACCTTCCTAATCTGGTTCTTGCCTCGAATTCCTCTTTGACGAAGTGGTCCAGAATCCTAGGTAGCTTTTCTGCAATCCAGGTCGAGTTTACCTGCCGTAAACATAGCCGGAGCGTCATCCCAGAACTCCACATCTGCGGGGAAGAGTAGAGAGGTAGCCTCTATCTCCTTTAGAGCTGGTAAGGGTTTATCCTCCGCCGCAGCTTGCATGGTTAGTTCCGCAACTTTGGTTGTACAGGGTGACGGAACTCCTTCTGGGGTCACAAACATAGTGAAGCTACTGTTATGGGGCGTCAGTTTGGTGTTAACACATCCCCATTCAGAAAGGGGTGGCGAACCCCATTACAAAAAAAGGCTGGAAGCTTGGTCCCTAGGGAAGATCACTGTCTCCTTCGGGACCTTATATACTCTAACTAGCACATGTTCTGCTAGCCTGACGAATCCGGGGAATGGGAATTGGAGACCCTCCGTGAAGAACTCAAAGTCCTCCACCGGGCGGGTTCCGCACCCTTCGATCATCAACTTCCCATCTGAGAATGGGGCATGTAATGCTTGCCGCCATGGGTTGTTATTCTCAAATGGCAGCAGCTTAGACACATCCAGAACTGTCATGGTCAGAGCCGTGGTTCCGGATCGGAGGAATCCAGTCATCATTTCCTCCAGGGGTCTGATCTTCTCGGTCAGGGACGTTATTGTCTGGCCGGAGGTATCCGTGTCCGAGGCGAATCGTATCGACTCAAGCCTCTCATCAACTACTTCCCTAACCTTTGACATTAGAAGGTTAGCGAATGCCTCCTGATTAAATCCGGACTCAGTCGTCTTAGATTTGGAGGATTTGGCTCTCGACCCCTCAGGAGGGGGAGAAGCTTTAACAGTAGGCGACTTAGCAGCAGAGGTTGACGGCTTTGGGGCCGAAGACGACTTAGTCGCCCCTGCCGGAGCCGGTTTAGATCCCTTTGGAAGGGATCTCGGTTTTACTGTTTTAATTTTGGGAATGACCGAATCCGATCTTTCCCAAGCAGGGGTGGACTTAGAGAAGCCTCGGAAGGAAGAGGAAGAAGAAGGAGTAGGACTTAAGAGACTACCTGCCTCACTCACTTCCCCACCTACCTCCTCCTTCCTGAGAGCCACACTTGTCCCATGCTGGAGGGACAAGGTAGCTTTCTCATCAGAAATAATTGCCACCATGTCGTAGCAGACGGTACACGCGTCGGGATGCCGGACCATGTAGCCCTCAAGTTGCACGGCGCAGTTGGAATGTGACCGACAGACTACATGGCCGTGGGGCTTGAAAAGGGTAGCGGGGCACCCTTCAGAATGAATAAAAGAAACTCTGGATGTTTTCGCCTGCTCCGGATTCCGTCCTCCAGAAGGTAGAGGTCAGCCCAGTGTATGGGGTCTGAGACACGCCGGACCGGAGAGAAGGAAAGTCCTAATCTCTAGTCCGCTCGAACTGAATCAAAAGGCTACGAATTGTCGTAGTCGTATACTTGAACCATCTACTGTCCCCACCGGAGTGGTGAACGAAACGAGAGAACAGAAACTGAGTTGCAGAAACTTAGTATAATAACTCCGGTGGCGAGTGTGATGGTGAGTCACACTACGTCGAAACCTTAAAGGTCAGGAGATATCTATAGAGTTTTTATATATATCTGGTAACCAGGAGTAATCCCTAAAGAGCTTAGCCCACTCACTCTCATAATCTCGTTGCCATAAGCAATGCCGGCGGAACCAGGCTGAAACGAGCGGAACAGAAGGTAAATCCTATACCTGAGCCTGAACGCATCGAGGGGGGGAGTGCAACTCCCAGCCCAATCCATTTCTCCTTGAGTGAGACGGTGGAGACAACGGGAAGAAGAGACAACTGAGCAGCGGAGCAGTATAAATGTACAATCCGGTGCGCTGCCCGCTGGCTGGTGTGATGCTAGACCACTATTCAAGCCGGCGGAGCTACTCACTCGGAGACATCAAGGTGATTACATATAATACCAGTAACCCTCCCTCTCCGACCCCTACCTCCCCCGCTTGAGCGAAAAAACTCTAGCGGCCGTTCATCAGTAAGGTTACTAGCACCGCGAGCTATAAGACAGCGTCAGGCAGAGCTGAGCTGGGAGGGGGGGGTTGGTTGTGATCGCTTGGCCACAATACCCGATCAGAGATAGACACCTACTGGAGGCTGTGTAGCCTACTACTACGGGGGTAGTAGACCAACTGGGCCCATGGCCAGTCGTGATTGGTACAGCGACCGATCAGTGATCACTCTCAAACAGAAGGTCATAGCCTACTACTAAAGGGGGCAGGAGGCGGTAAGCCCAGTTATCCTACAGGAGGCTAGGCCAAGGCGACATACATACCAGACCACCCAAAATAACAATATAATATACAATACAATAATGAGGTATCATGGATGAGTTGCAAGAGGAACATAAGGTGTCAGGAGAATACCCAGCATGGATCTAGCCTAACCCTCCGAGATCACTATGGATCTGGTCAGGTAGGCCAGATAAACCTCCAAGGACGTCATGGCGTGGATGGTAACACTCAACTAAACCCTCCAAAATCGAAATTTCGACCTGGTCAGGTAGGGAGGGTAGGTCCAACAATATGACAAGAGAGACTCTATTCTTGATGTCCTCCCTGCAAGCACCGTAGCGCTGACGGGGGGAGAGGCCTAAGGGGGTAAAGGTGTAGGGGGCACCTGGCCTACCTTCCAAAACCTAGTTTAGGCCTGGTCGGGTAAGCCAGGGGAGGAAAGCAACACTTCCAACCTCTCAGTGATATGAAAATCATAAATGTGCATAAACAATATAATATACAATAAACAATATAATATACAATACAATAATGAGGTATCATGGAAGAGTTGCAAAAGGAACATAAGGTGTAAGGAAAATACCCAGCATGGATCTAGCCTAACTCTCCGAGATCACTATGGATCTGGTCAGATAGGCCAGATAAACCTCCCAGGACGTCATGGCGTGGATGGTGGGCACTCAACCAAACCCTCCAAAATCGAAATTTTCGATCTGGTCAGGTAGAGAGGATAGGTCCAACAGTATGACAAGAGAGATACTATCTATCCTTAATATCCTCCCCGTTAGCACCGGGGAGGATATTAAGGGTATAGGGGTAGGGGCACCTAGCCTACCTTCCAAAACCTAATCTAGGCCTGGTCGGGTAAGTTAGGGAAGGAAAGCAACTGATCCAACCTCTTCAGTGATATGAAAATCATAAACGTGCATAAATCAAAAACCTATCTGGTTCGCATTAAAACAATAACGCATGCATGTCTCGTATCAGCAGAGAGAGAGAGAGAGGACTCCCTCCTCTATGATGATAAATACGATAGGCTAGCTAGTAGCCCTACAAGGCACATATATAACACATTGATAAAAAATGCACATAGAGGGGCACGAACACGCTCTTGAGGAGCTGGGAAGAAGCCAAAGCTAGAATATGAATTAATCATATTTTTAGAACCCCAGAGGACGTCATGAGCGTGTTAAGCCTACTTTAAAATACGAACCAGATCCGAACTCAGTTGGCTGTGAATAAGCACGTGATACGAAACGAAAACCGTAATGAAATATAAAATTAACATAAAAATAAAAATAAAAATAAAGGAAATAACCAGTAATAATAACACACTTGTCTGATGATGCACCCAAATGGTGAATGAACTAGCGGCACCCCAGTACATTTTTTAAGGGACCGAAGGCTTAAATTGGAATGCATCGCAGCCATACGAATTACGAAAATGGAATTTTTATTCTAAAATTAATATTAATAATACTTACCTGTATAATTTATCTAGCCCTAAATCCCCAAAAACCGTACCAAAATTTACCACATTGGCAACCCTGTTACCTCCTATTCTGTCCGCCAGTTGGCAACACTGTCGTTGACAGATACGAAAACCTTCCCTCAAATCAGTTGTGATAGGCAGATCGTGGGGTAGGATGGGTGGGACTAGATAAATTGTACAGGTAAGTATTATTAATATTAATTTTAGAATAAAAATTCCATATTAATAAACATTACCTTAATATAATTTATCTAGCCCGATTAACCACATTGAAAAGGAGGAGGGAATCTGAATACAATTTCCCCTTCGGACAGAATAGGAGAAAACAAACAAAGAAAATATATATCATAGGCAGTCAAAAACTCAACCCAAGGTCTAAGATACTAACAACTCAAAGTCTCCTACCATAATGCCGCCAAACTGCGGTAGCACTGGACAAGGAGTAAGTGCATAGTCAGTCCGTCTGTACTAAAGTCAGGTGACCGACCAGGTGACCAGTCAGACGAATCGCGGACAGCAAAGGCTGCACCCTGAAGACTATCAAGCACTATTCTTTCCCTGAAGGATGAGTGTCTGGACTGTCTGGGCGATTCAAAGCTAAGCAAACCTTGGGGGTGATCAACGCAACCCAACGTCGCCAGCAACGAATCGGCTCATGAGCAACTCCTCAACTCGAGCTTTCTGGTGCCAAGAGAAAGGAGCGCGGAGCAAAAAGGCGATTCAGTCCCGAAGGACGAATGCCTGACAGTCCAACCTGGTCTCATGTTACACGATCATCGGGGGTGTATCAACGCAACCGACTTCGTCAACAAGAAACTCAGGGCTACTAAATGTCGCCTGATCTCACATGAGTGTCTGACTCCGAGAAAAACAGGTGAGACAAAAAGTAGATGGTGAGCGAGTCACCAGATGACAGCAGACGATCCATCGACTAATTCCCTGTCCAGGACAGTGGAAGAAGCAGGAGTCATCAGGACAAGCGAACCAGTGGCTAGTTCCTAGGTCAGCATCGACTCTGGGAGAAGCGTAGTCGCCAGTGCCGACAACCCAGTGGCTGGAACCATTTCACACTGACAATGGAAGCAGCATGAGTTGCCAAGCAGTCAGTCCTTGTCATCAACAACACCTAAATACCAAACTGCCTAATTCCCATTATAACTACGTCAAAAACTGCCATGGTTATAATACAAAAACAAAAAATATATACAACAAACAAAAATTAATGAATAATATACAGGTAGCAACCAAACGTAAAACAGGAAGACTACCTAATTCTCCTGTCTGACGACCTGTCCTGCCATCACCAACGGGTGGGGCCCAAAGAACGAAGGTCCGCCTAGAACTAGAGAAATATCCCTCAGGTAAAAAGAGGCAAAAACAGAATTAGAACGCCAAGTTGCCGCCTCAAGCACCTTGGCGACTGAGACGTTCTTCATAAAAGCTACTGATGTAGCAACTGCTCTAATACTGTGTGCTCTCGGCGTCTGGTCTTCCTCGGCACCCGAACCACCAGTTTTAACGATCAGATCTCTGAGAAAAAGGGATACATTCTTTGAAATAGGTCTCGTTGACATTTTCGGGGTGAAACAAACAGATGACGGGGTACGACCCTTGAATGTCCCTTCGTTGACGGGCGTAAATAGCATGAGAGCGCCCTAACAGGGCAAAGATCTAATTCCTCATTTAAATTACCAAACAAAGTCGACCAGCGACTTCAGTATGAAGAAAGACCTGGAATGGGATTTTCAAACGATTCAGTCTTTGCGACAAATTCAGGAAGGTATGACAAAATCATGTCTTAGTCCAGATCTGGCAACCAGAAAAGAGAGTGCTTGCAGTTCACCCACCCTCTTGGCTGTAGCCAGTGAGACAAGGAAGAGTGTCTTAGAAGAGAGGTCCCTAAATTTGGCAGAATTCAGAGGCTCAAAACGGAGGGAACCTTAAGGCTTGAAGGACTTTGTTAAGCGTCCCATGTCGGAGGCGAACACTGCGGCCTGGGTCGAGATAGGGAAAAAAGATCGAAGTAAATCTCTAATGACATAAGCATGAAAGAGATCTCCAGGGGAGCCTTGCCTTAAAAACATAGGAAAGCATAGACCTATAACCCTTAATGCACGAAGGTGACAGGGCCCTGTCATGATGTAAATGAACTAAAAACTCCGCTACTTTCGGTAAGGAAGGTCTAGAAATTGAATGTCTTGAGACTTACACAACGTCTGTAAACCGACCATTTAGCCTGATAATTTTACTCTGGTTGATTGCCGTCTGGCAAGAGCCAACTGTCGCGCCACTCTGGAGGAGAACCCTTCGTGCTTGGAGAACCTCCTGACAGTCTCCAGGCATGAAGATGAAGCATGTGGAGCCTCTGATGGAACCGATGAAATGGGGTTGTTTGAGAAGATCTGGTCTGCTCTGGCAGGCGAATGGGGGGTTGTTCCAGCCAAGTGCTTCCACGAAGGGGGTCGGGAAACCACTCCTTCTGGGTGGCCAGAAGGGGGTGCGATCAAAGGGGAGGTGAGATCCAGACGCTTGGTTTGCCCTCACTTTGTTGAGGACTGACCTCACCAGAGAGAACGGAGGAAAAGCATAGGCTTGAAGTCCCTCTCAGTCCTGCAAAAGAGAGTCTGTCCCGGCACTCTGAGGAGTCTGGTAAGGGGCGAAGAATATCTGGCACCGAAAATTCAGTGGGGTGGCAAACAGATCGACTGTGACAGGCCATTTCTTCCTGAGGCTGTCGAAGACTTCCTGGCAAAGTGTCCACTCCGACCCTTGAAACTTCGTTCGGAGGATTCTCGACAAAGGCGTTCTGCTAAGACGTTTGTGATGGGCCCAGGTATAAACTGCGGGACCAATCGTAATCCCCCACCCTGTCCTTGCCTGCCCAACCAGGATTCGATCCGGGCCATTCCTTGAGTAAGAAGATCCGACTGGTGTGCCCACCTTGGTTTTCTTTCAAGTACGAGGGAACTGCTGTGGTGTTGTCCGACAAAGATCTGCCGACAACCGACTCCAACAGTTGATCCTGAAATGAAAGAAGGCCTAGGTACACTGCCCTCAGTTCCCTCCAATTTATTGACATGATCCTCTCCTTCCTCTAACCCAAGGCCCGAAGCGGCTTCGGAGCCCAGGTGTGAGCCCCAACCTTGATCTGAGGCGTCTGACCAAAACATTAGGTCCGGAGGAACCGAAAGAAGAGATGTCCCTGACTTGAGGCGGCGAACTTGCATCCACCAACGGAGATCCTTCTGACAATTTGGAGATGAGGCGACTATCGTGTCCTCGGACACGAAATCCCATGAGTGGCGAAGTGTCGACTGAAGGGACCTCATTCTGGGACGACCTCCGGGAACCAGTTGGATGAGGGATGACAAATGGCCCAGGAGAGACCTCCAAAGAGAAACTGGCTGTGTTACGGAGGACAAAAATTCTTCGATCATACTCAGAAGCTTGTCTATCCGTTTCTGAGCGGGAGAAGCCCTCAAAATCTGGGAATTCAAAACAATCCCCAGATAAGTCATGATCTGGCAATGGATTAGATTGGACTTGTCGAAGTTGACACGAATGCCCAACTCGACACAAAGAGACAGAACTATCTCCCTCGACCGGAGACATTTCTCTAGAGATTCGGCCTGGACTAGCCAATCGTCCAGATACCGAAGCATCCTTACATTTAACTGATGCAGAATAGCTGAAACAGGAGCCATCACCCGAGAAAAGACCTGTGGAGCAGTGGTGAGGCCGAAACAAAGGGTCTTGAACTGGAAAACTCCCGAGTCCGTGAAAAACCGAAGGTAAGGTCTGCTTCTTGGATGGATGGGGATTTGCAGATAAGCATCCTGCAGATCGATGGAAATCATCCAGGTCCCCCCTCCTGACGGATGAAAGAACAGTCTGGACTGTCTCCATCCTGAACTTGGGACTTTAGAATGAACTTGTTCAATCCCGAAGGATCTATGATGGGGCGCCAGGCACCCGAGGCCTTTAGAACTACAAACATCCGAGAGTAAAACCCGGGAGAAGGAGGAGCTCGCTCTATGGCATCCTTCTCCAAGAGGGCCGAAAGCTCTTCTCCAAGGCTTGACCCCTGATTGAGTGAGGGGAATAGCTGCTGAACTCGAGAGGACGATTGGAAAGTGGAGGTCTGGAAACAAAAGGGATCTCGTAAACCTTCCTTCAGGACCTCCACCACCCAAGCATCCACCGCTCTCTCCCAAGCTGACCAATGGCGGGAGAGACAAGCTCCTACTGCGGTCTCCAGGCGAGGTGATGACTCCTACTTCCGAAAATTCTTACGCAGAGACAAGGAAGAAGAAGAAGAAGAAGAAGAAGAAGAAGAAGGTCCTCCTGGAGGTTGAGCTCTTTCTCTGCCCTTAGAGCCACGCCAAGAACCTCTCCCGCGTTTCAAAGGGTGAGCACCAGAGGATGAAGTAGAGGCACCAGCACCTGAGATGTACTCTGGAAAAAAGAGCCAGAAGGAGGTTGTTGGGCTGGAGCAGAAGGTACAGATCTGGTCCTAAACTTTACGCTTACTCCTTGAAGGAACGGGAGGAAGACAGGCCAGAGGAAAAAGCTCTTGATAAGGCCCAGTGAGCTTGGGAAGAGGCATCACCTTGATGTTCCTTCAAAACCTCAGAAAGCACAGAAATATCGAAAAGGAAATCGCCAAAAGGAGAAGAGGACAACAGACGGGTTCTCTGAATCTCCGATACAGAGGAGGGTAACTGCGACAAATACAGGTTACGCCTTAGAGAAACAAGAAAGGCCTGCATTGAAGCAGCAAGCTCGTTCTGATGTACAGAAGCGATTGAAATGGATGAGCAGAATTTCTCAAAAAGAGGAGCATCAGGAGGAACAAACCCGGAGTCCTTGATATACATTAAAAGCCCTCCGAGGACCCACATATTGAAGGATTGAGCTTCTTGTAAGGAGCTCATAACAGACTCCATAGCAATAAAATCTTCAATTGAGACAGAGACCGAAGCCTTAGAAGGCAAGGGTTGACTTGAAAGTCGGACAAAATCAGGATTTGGCTTGGGGGGGTCGAGAGAATGAAGAATCATCCGCCACCTGGTAAACTCCATCTCCGGTGTCGTAGAAGAGAAAGAGCTCTTCCTCTTCCCTTCCCCGGATCACCGTTCGAAAGTTTAGCGGCAGACGTCCGTCCTCTCACTCTCGCGAACCTCTGGGCAAAGGGAAAACGTAAAAATTCCCGTGACCGGGAAGGACCGTCAAGAAAAATCCCTTCTGTAATACAACGAGGCGGAGGCTGCTTCTGCTCTTTAGGCCTCGCCTGAGGAAGAAAAATCAAAAATTAAATCAAAAAAGTTTCTTGAAATTCTACATCATGACTCCATTCGAGACACATCAATATCACACGAATCCGCGTCATCATCATCATCATCGTCAGATCCTAACTTAGAAACTTCCCCTGAAGTAAAATCCTGACGACTAGCTATCTTAGGCCTGACACTAATATCCCTCCCCCCTTCTCCTAAATAAGCGCCCTTTGGCACTGTTATGGGACTAACAGGGGACACGTTGGGTAAAGATTCGTTAGGCACCTGCCCGGACCGGATCCCCCCTAGGCCTTCGCCACGACGGGGTTCACAAGCCGGGGTATCTGTCGCACCGTTACCCATGGTGCTGTCGACAGGTACCTGACGAGGAGCTGAAAATGAATCTAAAAGAATGTTAGGCATTCTAGTAAAGGCTTCTTGAAAATTCTCTGACAGATTGTTAAACTTAGCTGAAATATCTCTATCTAGACTAAGCTGTAATTTCTTAAAATTCTGTTTCCAGGTAGTTTCCATTGCCAAAATCTTTGAATCTACATCAGAAATAACTTCACTAATTACCGGTTGTACAGGGGGCAAAGCATCAATTAATTCGGAATCGGAGTCGTACGATACCGAAACCGAAGAGCCAGAACCATGAGCGCCCAAGTCAAAGAAATCGTTAGATACAGTTCTAGCAATCGATTTCTTTTTCTCCTTAACCGATCTTTTACGCTGCAAGATTGTTTGGCGTTTCATTTAAGCAGTCATATCCTCGTTAGACCAGGGCTTACATACGTCGCAACGAGAAGTCAAGTCACAAACCTGTCCACGACAAGAGCTACAAATGTCATGGGCACCCCAGTACATTTTTTAAGGGACCGAAGGCTAAAATTGGAATGCATCGCAACCATACGAATTACGAAAACACAATCTGGAATACTCAAGTTGGATTAAGGAAGCAGAGAGTTCCACGGAAGACACAGCTTCGGCAAAATAAGGCACCAAGGGAGCAACTGAAGACGCGTGCGAACACACAAAGGCTAATTACAGGAATGAAGATGGCGGGCAGGTAGTAGTAGTAGTAGCGAGAGTGAGCGGAAGGTAGGGGAGTACCTTGTACTGCTCTTGCCTTGGGAAGGATTTTGAAAAGAATCCTCTAATTGGCAGAAGACCTGTGAGTAGTAGTGGCTTCCACTCGCCCTAGTGCTGAAGGTAGTAACTTCAGCATACCATGCTACCTTTTTCTCTGGTATATTTAGAAAAGTGAGCTACAGGAACTTTTCACCGGCAGACACAGGTCAAACCCAGAAAATGAGAATTTTGAAAAGGTAATCAGATAAGGAAAGAAGTGCCTGCATCAGACAATTCACTGGCGGCAGGAGAAGGTCTACTGTACAGGGTTTGATGAGAAGCTTAGGAGAAAGAAACCAGAAAAGAGAACTATTACTGGAATTGTGCTTTCATCACCACTTTAAACATGTATTAGGTTAGAATTTCAGTTTATAGGGTTAGACTTGAAATAATTTATCTTCACCTTTCCCCCCAACCCCCCTTTTTTTTAGTTAAACTACCATCAGGTTAGAGCTCTATCCACTTTTTCTTATTTCTTGGTATTTTTCTTTTTTCTTGGTATTCTTACCTTCATATTTACGTATATCTTTTCTAGCTAACTGTTCCTGATCCCCTGCAGTGACATGTAGAAAAAACCTCATTTTGTGATATCTCAAACATCCCCTGCAGTGACATGTAGAAAAAACCTCATTTTGTGATATCTCAAACATCCCCTGCAGTGACATGTAGAAAAAACCTCATTTTGTGATATCTCAATCGGTTTTCTATCACATACCACAGTTGTCTCTCGATTACCTTATCTGTGATTTCATCTTTTCATCATACTTTACACTTGGAATTTAACTTTCTATAGTCACAGCTTTTCAGAATCTTTGTTTTCCTTGCCAGCAACCATATTTCTACTGCACAATGTTGTACAGGCCTTATATACCCATTGTAAGTGCTTTTTCTAGTCATAGGACAATTTTATTTACCAGTAGTCTAGCTATATAAGTGGTAGAGGTAGAGAGTAAATGACAAGCTTTTAGGCATTCCAATAAAAATAGGGGATAAGGTAGTAAATATAATATCAGCATACGCTCCTCAGAGGGTTGCCAAGAGCAAGAGAAAGAATTATTTAGACAAGAGTTTGAGGCTACCATTAGAACAGTGAAAGGAGGCGAAACTAATAATAGGAGCTGATATGAATGGCAGGGTGGGAAAGAGAAGAGATGGGATGTGTGAGGAGGTACACGGAGGCCATGGGTTTGGAATTAGAAATGAAGATGGGATTATTTATTGGAGATGGCTCAGAGCTTTGAATTGGCCTGTGTGAACACATGGTTTCAAAAGTTAGATAAGTAATTGATAACTTATGAAAGTGGAGGAGTGGAGCGCCAAATAGATTACATCCTGGTTAGAAGAGCCGACAAAAGCAATGTGACAAACTGCAAAGTGATCTTCGGAGAAGCGTGTGTTAAACAGCACAGGTTGGTGGTGATGGATTTTAAAATGAGAGGTAGGAAACCCAAGAAGAGAAAGAGAAGATCTAGAATTAAGATTTGGGACCTTAAAGGAGGAAAGGAGGAGCAATTCAGGACTGTGAAAGAGAGATGTCTGGAAAGGAGGAATGTAGAATTTTGACAGGATAATAGAGTGGAAAATATCTGGGAGAACCAGTGGATATGGAGTGTTGAGAGGAAGAACCAGTGGATATGGAGTGTAGAGAGGAGAAAAGTGGTAGTGGAATGGAGAGGTGCAAGAATAAAAAAGAAAAAGAAAATCAAAAGCATTTAAGGATTGGTTGTGAGTTTTCTGGTGTCATGACTACCATGGTCACTGATGTTGGAGTATTTGAAGACCGGAAAGTAAGGCATGCACAGGGTGCAGAAGAAAGATATAGAGAAGAGGAAAGAGAAGTGAGAGGGAGGCTAGGTATGGCTATGGGAAGGGTGGCAGAGCAGTTGAGTGAAAGACTAGGAACAAGAGAAAGCAAAAAGGATATCTATAAGATTTCAAACTTGAGGAAAAGGCAGACAGGATGTGGGTATATTGGGTGTCATCAAAGATAGTGATGGAAACATATTGTATAGGAAGCAAGACATTAAGAAGAGATGATAAGAGCATTTTGAACACCTGTTAAATACTGAAAATGAGACATAGAGAACGCATACAATAGAATCCCAAGAGAAGTGATGTTCTGGTGTTTAAGGAAAAGGAAAGTCCCAGAAAAGTTGGTTAGGCTGGTTGAGATGATATATAAACGAATGAGCACAAAAGTGATAACAGCAGTTGGGGAAACAGAAAACTTTGAAGTTAGTGTTGGATTACACCAGGGGTCAGCATTCAGCCCATTTTTGTTTGCGCTGGTCATGGATGTGTTGAGTGAAGCGATTGGGAATGAAGAACTATGGTAATTGTTGTACACCGATGCTCTGGTGATTACTGCTGAAAATGAGGCGGACCTACAGAGAAGGGTTGGAGAGTAACAGAATCTTTGGAAAGGGGTGACTTAAAAGTGAATGTAAATGAAACAGAAGTTTTGCTTAGCAGTAGGGAAGATAGAGACAGAATGGTAATACAAGAAAGAAGAGGCTTGATTATAAAACAGGCAGAAATTTTTAAATAATTAGGATCTACTTTAAGCCAAGTGGGAGGATGTGAAGCTGAAGTTAACAGTAGGATAAAAGGTGCATGAGGGAAGTGGAGAGAGGTAGCTGGAGTGGTATGTGATAAGAAAAAGCCAATCAAGCTAAAAGTCAAGATATATAACACAGTGATAAGACCAGTGTTAATGTATGGAACAGAATTATGGGCTCTAAGAAGAAAGGAGGAAGTAAAGCTTGAGAGAGCAGAGATGAGAATGCTGAGGTGGATTATGGGAATATCGCTGCTTGAGAGATTGGAAAATGATGAAATAAGAAGTAGGGCAGGCTTAGTAAAGATTACAGAGGTAATAGGAGAGTCATGATTGAGGTGGTATGGGCATGTGTTGAGGATGGATGACGAGGATGGAGTGAAGAGGGCTTGGGAGGAGCCTGTTAGAGGAAGAAAATCAAAAGGGAGACCGAGAATTAAATTGCAAGATAAAGTGAAGGAAGATATGGAGAGCGAGAGATTTGGTGGAGGATGATGCCTTTGATAGAAGGCAGTGGTGAAGATGCATCAGGCAACCAACCCCTTAATGTAGGGATAATGGTGGTAAAGAAGAAGAATCTAGCTATCTTTCCACTTCATCCATAATGCAGCCACTCTCATTCCTACAGCTCTTTCAACTGTGCTTCACAGTTGAGAGACTCCAGTGTGCCCCAAAGGTAACAGGCAAGCTCTACTACTTTTAAGACATGCTTATTTATTACAACAAGAGTTCTCAATTCTCTTCTTCCACATGCGCTTGTATAATATATTTAAGGCATAGAAAATCACTTATTTCATGTATATTTAATAATTCAGAGCACCTCTTGTGACGACATTGTTATATTTGGTACACAGTATACAATTTATACCCACACCATTCCCACAATAACCACATGTCACCTTACTGATTGTACTTACTCCTTTGCTTCTTTTCAAGTCACCATAAGCTTTGTTTTGCTTACAGTGATATTCCATCCTCTCCATTTTCCTCCTCCACCTTTCAAACATTTGCACCTCCCCTCGGTTTCTGCCAGTAACACTAGATCATCTGTGTAAAACAGATTTTCTCTGTAGCTACTTTCACTGCTCTAATAAACAGCCAGGACTCAAACACTATAAGTGATGTGCACCAACATTTGGCTCATCCTTTTGATACACCTGAAACTATCTTCACTCAATATCTTGTCTTGTGCTTGAGTAACATCACCATAAGACAAAATATGGAGTGAAGACAGTTTCAGGTGTATCAAAAGAATTTGAGATCAATGTTGATGTTCATCAAGGATAAGTGCCGAGTCCTTGGCTGTTTATTGTAGCAGTGAAAGTGGCAACAAAGAAATGCTGCCTTATGCATAAGATCTGATACCCTCTGTCTTTGCAATGCACATTTAATTATTTGACTCAGTGCTCTGGGGAATGGCTTTTCAAAATCCACATATATAAGCCATAATCTCTTACTCCTTGCATACTAGTAATGTTCCTATACCTACCTCATTAGAAAGCTAACTTCTGTTGTTGATCTCCCTAATATGAAGCCATACTGACAATTAACAATTTCAACTCTTTACCTCAGCCTATCTACGTACCTTTTCCAATATTTTCACATAAAAGTTTAAACAGACTTATTCTTCAATAATTTCCACATTACAGGGCATTCCTTTTTCTTTTGTATATCAATACTGTAAGTTTCTTTTCCTACTCTTTTGAGTTTAAATTTTCCTTTACCAGGTTTTCACATAAAATTTGTGAGAAAGTTCATAAACCATCAGCTTGTAAAATCTGCTGGCTGCAAGAGACCTCGCTGACCAAAGGATAAGAGAATTACGCCTCAACCAAAACACCATGGGATAACCCTGACTATGGAAACCTAAAGATCTCACCTCCAAAGTGGAACCAACAATCCTCTCCAAGGAAGAGGTGTATGCAAAATTGATGACTAGGTACCCTCCCAGAGATAATTTCTTTAAGCTTATGTAAAGGGAAAATAATAAATTGGAATCACTATTGCGGGTCAGCAATTAGACTGATGGATGGGAGGATGCCAAGCTAGAATCCAAAAGAACTGCTACCATACCATGGGGTCATACATTAGATGGCACGGGTAACTCCCTCTCTCCCCTACCTCCACCACTTTACCATACTTGTTAGTCAGTCTGCAGCTGGTCCAGAGCATACACTGTAGAATACTTGAAATATAAAAGGCAAAGTGTTTCGATCTCCATAGGAAAAAATTAATTTTTTCAAGCAAATCCATTACTAATACAGGATGCAAATGCTCACCTGTCTAACATCTAAGAAAAAAAATGAGACTTCTTTCTTTTTTCCCCTCTGCTGGTCATATATCTTCCTTTATCAGGTATTCAAATGTTCTTGCAACCTTATTGACCAGCTATACTACTGCTTTTAGTGTTTCTTGTTACCCCACACAGTCCTAGAACTTTTTCAGTTTCATGGTCCAAAGGACCTTTGTAACCTTTTCACCTGTTATGTTCTATATTAGTTCACCTATTGTGCCAGTGTCCAATGGTTAAATCCATTTTTTTTCAGCCAGAATGTTTTCAAAATACTGCCTCCATTGTTCAAATATCCTTTCAATTTTAACCATAATTTCTCCCTTTCTGTCTTTTGCATTTGTAAATCTTTATTCAATCACTTTGCTATCCTACCTAATTTCTCATTTTCTCTACCCCAAAGACTTTGGCAACGAGTGGCACACATTACATTTTACTTATCTTTCTTATTCTATAAGTAAATTCTCAAAACTTGCCTTGGCTAAGTCCTCACTAATAACAAAAAGGCAGTCCCCAGTTATCGGCAGGGGTTCTGTTCTTGGTGGGTTGCTGATAAGCAAAAACCGCCATTAACTGAAACTCAGCGATTTATAGCGCTTATGGTGCCGATAACTGGTTAATGGCGTTGGTAACCGGTTATTGACACCTCTTTTAGGTATGTCATAACTCTATTATTTGGACCTTATGGCAGCATGTTATGGGGTCATATACTGCTGATTTTATGGCGCTAAAAACTAGGCCGCCATTAACCGACTCCACTGATAACCGGAGACTGCCTGTATGTCATTACTGTATCATTTTATAGATTACTAGCAGCTGTACCTGTCCTTCAGATGTGTTATCAAATGCACATTCACTTCCAAATGACCTGGACATACATTTTCCCCCAGCCAATGCTACTGTGTCACTGATCAGCTCAGTCAGGCATCGCCAGCCAACGGCAGGTACATAAAGGTTGCAATAAATTTCTCAGGAAATATTTTCATTGCGAGGCCCCACTTAAACACCCCTTGATAAAACTCAGCCTCTACAAGCAGTTGCCGGTTATTGCAGGGGTTCCGTTCCAATGGCTTGATAAGCGAAAATCGCCGATAGCCAAAAATCGGTGATTTTCGGCACCGATAACCAGATTTTGGTGCCAATAATCAGTTAACGGCACCTCTGTTAGGTATGTATCTGTGCACTTTGGCACCAAAAATCACGCTAGACAAGCGCCATAAAACCAGATCACCGCTTCCTGAGGGTGCCGTAAATAGGGACTGCCTGTAGTTAAACTCTGATATTGACTTAAGTGCATTTGTAGCCACTTATGGTAACTCATAGTACCAAATTTGAATGCAGTAGGCCCATCTTTGACCTTCTGGGCCCTAATTCCCAAAGGGGGGCTATGCCCCTTGCTATCAAGGTTGGGGTAGGTAGGCTACAAAAGGGTGTAGGCCTCCTACCCCCAAATATTGTGGGGAACCTTCGGGACTCCCTTAACACTGAGGGTGCCTTTTGGCCCCCATATTGAGGGAAGCTTGTTTGTGCCTACAGAAACACTTCTACATACTAGATGTCAACTCCAAAAGTTGTAAAAAGTGAGGGGGTATGAAAAAGTGGGGTTATGACATCTTGGCCCTTGAATTTTGGATTTTGAATCAGAGGTAAATAAAGTCAATTTTTTATGTCTGCCTGATTTATCCTGCCACACTGGTCTACTTGATCAACAAATGGTAGCAGAGCATGGTTGTGGCGGGAAAGAGGAGATTAATGAATAGTAGTTTACATGATAAGACGTTGTAAACATGAGTAGCGTCAGCAAATGTGACAGTAGGCTGGTGTTGCCAGTTTTCGGTGCTGATAAGGGCTATGACCACTGGAAACAAGAGCTGAAAGCATGGCAGCTTGTCACAAGCATCGAGGAAAAGAAACAAGCAGTGGTTGTTGCCCTGTCATTCCCAGAAGGAAGCGAGGTAAGGAGCAAGATTTTCGAGGAAGTGGATATCGATATGTTGACAGTCGAAGATGGAATGAAAGTTTGCTAAAACACTTGGACAAGTGGTACAAGAAGGATGAGATGTCAGCAGCATATGAGGCATAGATAAGGTTTGACAGTTACAAAAAGGAGAAGGAACGTACAATGGAGAAGTACACTTTGGAATTTGTGAAGAGAAGTACAGTTCTGGAGAGGTACAAAATAAGTAGTATACCAAAATGTATTTTAGCATTTAAGTTACTACCTAGACAGTGCAGGGCTAGAGGTTAAAGATAAACAAATAGTGTTGACAGCAGTGTCCTTTGGTGAAACAGATAAAATGTTTGATTCCATGCAGTAAGCCTGTAGGAAATTTTTTGGTAGTCAGGAAGTGTTATCATTGGGTGCTGTGTCAAACAGGAGTGAGAGTGAGACCTCTGCTGTGATGATAAAATCTGAACCAGTATTTAGTAATTAGTACAGAGGAGGTAAATGTCATTACATGTGGAAGAGGACAGGGGAGGTTTAGAGGTAGAGGAAGAGGGAGCATAGCAAACAGAAGTGAAACAAAAAGTAGGCGGAGAAACTCAGTTGACATATGTGGTAAGGTTAGGAAATGTTATTTTGTTTATTTATGTGGATCAGAGTACCACTTGCCTCTAGCATGTCCAAAAAATGTGTGTGTAAAGGAGGAAGAGTTATATTCAGTTATTGAAAATCCAAAAAGTATGACAGTGCTGACGACAGAATCCATTAATCTTGCTATCCTAGACACAGCTTGCAGTTCTACAGTGGGTGGTAGTGATTGGTTAAAAGCATACACCCAGTCTTTGTCAGACGAAAAAAAATTGCGAATAGAAGAGGAAGAAAGTAAAATTTCCAGTGAACTTTGTAGGTGACAGAGCAAGTGTAATAGCAGATGTGGTGAACTGCTCTATTCCCCTTTTATTCAGAAAAAAATATCAATGAAGAGAACACAAATGAAATTGGACTTAGAAAATGATACTGCAGAAATTCACTGAAAAAAGTTGAAATTGAGGTGAACTTCCTCAGGACACTATTGCCTTCCATGAGGGATGAGAAAGAAGCCTGGAAGAAAACAGAAGACATAATGACCTTGGGAGATAATGAGAAGGAAAAGAAGATAGGAAAATTGTGCCAACAATTCGGGGATCCCTTATCTAGAAGACTGATTCAGTTGTTGAAGGATGCTGGTGTTAAGGATGAAATGTGCTACATTTATGCTGAAGAAGTATCAGATAGCTGTGAAATTGCATGAAATGTAAGAAAACACCATCAAGGCCAATTGTTAGTGAGAATATGGCAAAGGAGTTCAATGAAGTAGTGGCATGAGACCTAAAGGAATATTAGAAAGGAGATATGTATTTTCTGCATATGGTGGATATGGCAATAAGGTTCTCAAAGTCTTGTGTGACAAGAAGTAAAGAACCCAAACAGATAATAGAGAAAATTATTGAGACATGGTTGGGAACTGGTTTGGGAATTTGTTCGAGCTTGCGGCAAGTGTAGCTAGTGTATAAAAAAATAAAAAATTTCCTTTTGGGATGTATGCCATGACCTCTAGTTTAGCCTCAAGAGCATGAACTGGGAATAATGTTATGTATGCTAATTCTAGTTTACTTCGAATAGGAGATTTCCTTTTTAAAGGACCCCATTCTTGGCCAGGAATGACGGGCCAGAGGACAATAAAAATTGATTGTCAGCTCTTTACTTTATGCATTGTCCCTGTCTATGAGAGCCCAGTTTGCTAATACTAGCTGGAACCCTTCTAGAGAGGATCTTTGTAGTGCAAAGGACCACAGAAGGGAAGTGACAGCTCCTATACTAGAGTTATATCACAAAATCATAGATCAATGATTCTGTTAATGCTGCCTTGCATTCCATGAATGCTGTAAATGTAACGCGTTTGTCTGCAAAACCTATAAGAACTTTAAAAAATTGTTTCCCCAGAATTTTTGACTGGGCTTTCGGTATTGATACAATGTAACTATCCACCTTCTGTACATACCAGTATTGCCAGATATATGAAGTATGTAATTTTTGCACCAACTACCAAGCAATGTTGGGCGAATAATTTTCATGGTATAGATAATATTTAAGAAAATCCACTTGTGAAGGCCTTGGCTCAGAAAGGAGGATCCTTAAAACTACTTTCCCTCCTACTAAATGGAATAAAACAATGGACATTTTTGGAATTTATCTCTTTGCCTGTTATTAAAGTGATAAGCACCAATGCCTGCTTGGCAAGTTTGGGGCTATTAAGTAAGCTGTTCCTAGTAGGTTAGGAGTTTGCTCAACTTCCTCAAAATCTGGAACTATGGAGGAAAGGGTATATCATCCTCCACTGTTCCAGTCTTGTATGAAGGCATCTCTTTCTGCTGATTGCCTGGCAGTTTGTGATTCTGATATGTGGTGAACAGGTCTACTTCCATTTGTGGAAGGACGTTGGCTATTTTCTGAAAACGTGGTTGTCCAATTCCACTCTGCTGAGGCTGTCATTTTCTTTGATAGGGAATCTACTATTACACTGAGACACCCTATATGGGTAATTGCAGACAAGTACCACTTCCTTTCTTGCCCCATCAAAGGATGGTTAGCATCACCATATTGACAGGTGAGTGTCATCCCGACCTCTCAATGTAGAACACTGCAGTCATATTGTCTAGAACCAACTAAATGTCTCTCTTCTACGTTCCTCCCAACCTGTCAACAAGGCAAATCTATGTGTATTGCATTCATACAGACTGAGAAGCAGGATGACCTGTATTACCAGAGATTCCTTCCAGGACCAAGGCTGATGTATCTCCCCAACTTTTTCAATCCTTTACTGAGGTCGGTCTAGCTCCAGGAAACTGATATGACAATTCCTTGGAGTATCTGAACACCTCCCTGCCACCTGACGTTCCTCCCAACCTGTCAACAAGGCAAATCTGTGTGTATTGTCATTCATACAGACTGAGGAGTCAGGGTGACCTGTATTGGCAGAGATTCCTTCCAGGACCAAGACTGATGTATCTCCCCAACTTTTTCAATCCTTTACTGAGGTCGGTCTTGCATATTGTTTGTTGCATGCAACTTCACATTCATATGTTGTAATCCAAGTATTGGATCTATTATTGATGTAAATTGCAACAAGCCCATCATACTTTCTAATTGCCTCTTTGAAACTCTGGGCTCTGCAAAGCACATTTTGAGGACTTGCCTCATTCTGTTTTGAGTATGATGGGAAGAGACAACGAGCCATGAAAAGTATCCCAACATAGTCCCAGCTACTGAAAGTGACTGCAGGGTGTGAGGTGGGATTTTTCTAATCTATCATGAAACCTTTTCACTGTAGTCAGTTGACCACTGCTCTTAGGTTTTTCAAGTTCATTTTTTCTTGAGGGCCCCCAGACCGACCAGTTGTCTAGGTGGGCTATTATCATTGTATTTCTGATTTCTCGAAGAACTACTGTTACTAACTTTGTCAAATCTTAGGACAATGTTTAGTCCACAGGACTGGCTTTGAACCTGCACATATCTGTCCCTATCCGGAGCCTTAGGAAGGGACGGAAGGGAACGACGACAAGGCTGTGCCAATATGTATATGTCAGAACTAAGTTCCTTTCAGAACAATTGAACGTACTAGGGCAACAGTAGTTATTCGGAAAATACGACAAACATTGGCTTGTTTGGAGGCTTTTTGGGAACACTTAGATGCTTCATGACAAATAACCACGTTTCTCTATGGTTTCCATTAACAGGGACTTTCTGCATGTAACATTCCAAAGAGAAGCCTGGTTTGGAAGAAACTCTTTACAGGAGGGAGATGGGTGAGACTGTTCCCACCCAAGCTTGTTTAAAATTAGTGCTCTGTCCCCATAGCAAAGACTTCAATTGCCTGTGGTGTCATTGAGGTCAACCCCCAACCATACCATTCCCATTGGTATCCACCTCTTCCCCTACCTCTGCCCTTGATATGCATTCCATTTAATGCTTTTATACTTCCTTTAAGAGGGTCTTTGGACTTTGTGAAAAATTTTCTTTTTGTTGTTGTTGTCATTTTGTGAAGCATCATCCCATTTGAACACCTACCTGTTCTTTGAGGAAAAAAATTTTGGGGGTGATAAAAGGCTTACCTCCGAGCCTTTTTGGATTGAGTAAGGGGATATTTTGGAATTTTGTCTCCTAAATTCCCCTTTTCCCCAAAAGAGAGTACTCTCATACAATTCTGTTGGCCGGCTTGCTCATTAAGTTTTTAACCACAACAGACTCCTCTACAGGTCCTTACAGTAAGGGTTATAATGTAAAAATGAAGTTTCCATTTCCACTTTTATGTGCCACTTTAGCAAGTCATAGGATGCTTGCCATAGGGTTCTCACAAGACTTTTAACTACAACAGCAACAATTGTTCTAGAACATTTTGGAAGACTTTTAATGGCAACTTCCAGCAAGATGGTAGAGGTTACAATAGTGAAGAGGTGGATCCTAATACAAAATTCTTTTGAGGCTGTCACCTTTGAAATTCTTCTCGTGGGTGTCCTAAATTGCTGTGTAACTATAAATAAAGGAGGTTTTTCCCCTTCAGAAGGGAGCTGTAGTGTTGCCTGTTCCTTGGTTTAGTTTTCCGAAATTGGGGAGACCGAGAAAAATGGTTTTAATTCTGCCATTCTCTAGTCTTTTAATTGCTACAAAATTCTGAATATCTGTCTTTACAAGATTAATAATTTTGAAAAGGATATTTTATAGTAGGATATCACCTAGTACAGGTTAATATCTAATCCTGATAAATTTACCTTAAAGTTATTTTCTGGGCTCAGCCGTGTCGCTCCGTGAAATGTTAATTAACCAGGTGTAATTTGTGGTCTTCAAGATAGGCTACTACTTCATAGTCTATTTGGTCTACGTACCTACCATTCTTGGTCTATATAAAACAGTAAATTACTAATGTGAAACTTTTATAGTTAGGCTATCACCTGATGCAGGTTATTGTCTAGTCCTGATTAATTGTTTTTGGTCTACTAAAACTAGGCTAGCCTATCACATAGCCAATGTTATTTTATAAATTAATGTAGATTATTTAATTCCTTTTAAGGGTATGCATAATAGCCTACAGTAGTAAGACAATGCTTAAATATAACGGTTATATAAACGGGAAAAATGTCTGTAGCCTTTTATCTAATTGTAAGGTCTTTGGTGTAAACTTAGGCTACTGCCTAGGCCTATAGCCTAACAGAATATGTCCCCAAAACTTACCTTAATTTAGATTACAGCCTAATCCAAGTTATATTTTGTCCAACCTTAAGGATATAGCTATAATCCTAGGTTATAGGCTACAGACAATTGGTATCTACAGTCTAGCCAACATATTCTCACTGAATCAACATATATTGCAGGCTACTGCCTGGCAGTCTATTGCCGACATCGCTATCTGAACAGATTATCTATTGTTGTGAAATGTTTCTTTAGATAAAACTAACAAGTAGAATGATAAATTCTTCAAAACAATTCCACTTCTACAAACAGCTAACAATTGCAAATTGTAAGAAGAGCCAAAGTGTACTGACGAAAAAGCCAGTTTACAACTTTACACGCACATTAAAATCATTGTTCCACGGTCTAAACTAAATTATTTTTAGATGGAACTTGAAATTACATACTCAACTTTCAAGCTGAAATTTCCATGAACTTCAGTAATTAAATCAATTGGCAAAGAACGAAACTCGGCGCTAACGATCCTAAATTGCTAGCGCCGACGAGTACTGGCAAAAAAACGACTGTTTATGGTTTTTCACACACATACTAAAATCATTGTTCCACATTATAAACTAACAAAATTTTTAACTGAAACTTAAAACTGTACACTTAGCTTTCAACTTATACATTTTCATCAACCTCAGTAATAAAATTAGTAGGTAGGTGAAGAACAAAATTCTCAGACCTAGCCTAATGTTCACCAATCATAAAAAGTGCCAACAAAATAAGCTAATTATGGCTTTTTACACAAAATATACCATTGCGCTACAGCCTAAATGAAAAATTCTTAAACTGGAACTCAAAACTATCTACTTAGCTGAATCAATAAGAAAAAGAATTGACTTCTCTGAGCTCTGGTTTCTTGACTGACCAGAAAAGGAATGGAGTCTTGGTCGAATTTTGGTCATATGTAAAAAAAAAATATGATGGTACATATGCACATAACCACTTCTTCTTACGGTTTTGACATAGTAGGAAAACTGGGTATCAGTGTTCGCTGAGGATAATAGAAAGCGCCCTATTATCCTCTGTCCATTTATACTCTATCATGTGCTATAATGTTTATCATTACGACATATACCAGGCCATAAGACCAGTTAAGAGAATTCTTTGACATTAGTCTGGTTGCCATGGAGCTCTGGACAGACCATGGAAAGGGTACTCTTTTGAGGATGAAATAGCAACTATGCTATAAAAAAAAAGTGTACAGTAGACCCCCCATATTCGCATTCTCCAGATTCACGGACTCACTGATTAGCGGATTTCTCTCTGGGCCATGTGTACCCATTATTTGTGGGGGATTCACCTATTTGTGGGATTTTTCTGGCAAAAACAATCACTAATTAGTGTACTTCCATGTTATTTTCATGACTAAATACATTTGATCTATAGTGATCTTTGATCTATAGCGAATAAAGTTATTACATTAAGATATCTCAGTTCTATTCTACATAACATCATTTATAACAACTACGGTAATAGTGTACTATAGTACGATGATTGAAATACAAGCCAAACGGATGTTATCCAATTCGGTTGTAGTTAGAAAAAAAAATATTTGTTTCTCGTTCGGTTGTTCATGGCTGTACATGTTTAGACGAGTATAACGTTAAAACCATAATTTCATGATTCTCTTTTGCTGTTTTTGAACTTATGTAACTAGAAGATGGGATAAAGTTAGGCTATTGTATTTTGGTCTCTCATAAAATCGGATTATCGTACGATGAATTATCGTAACTTGAACACTACAGCTACCTGTACACTGTATAAAACCTTATTATATCTTTACATATTCTAGACACCCAAAGGATTAAAGCTAGGCTTTTTTCACTTTACAGTACGTTTTTATAATACTATAATGTACTGTACTGCATGTACTATAGAATTTACTGTGCAGTAGTTTCTATAGTACTATACTGCATAAATATAATTTTACTTATTGCGCCATTGCGGGGTTATGGCGTCGTTTGACCGGTCTAGGGCGCTGTTAACTGGTCCAGAATTTCGAAAGAAGGTGTGCGGTGGCCGTAGGCTTTAAAATCGCTTAGTGTCGGCAGCCAGGAACGGAACCCCTGCCGCTAACCGAGGGCCACCTGTATTTGAAAACCAGCAAATCATTTTAGTATCATAAAAATGTATTTAGTCAAGAAAATAACATTAAAATACACTAATTAGTGATTATTTTCGTCGGAAAATCCCGTGAATACGCAAATCCCCTGCAAATAATGGTTATATATGGTCCAGAGAGAAATTCGTGAATCACTGAATCCGCGAATCTGGAGAACACAAATACGGGGGCCCACTATAGTCAGTTTTTTATGTCTGCCTTTGATTTATCCTGCCACAATGGTCTACACGATCCACACCTTCCTGGGTTGGAGGGAGTCCATGGTAAAACCTTGGTAGCCCTCTAGCTTTCACAGTCTGGGTGTACATAACAAACAGACAGACAGACAATCAGACAGAAATTTCCTTTTAAATATATAGAAAATAAGTCATGTTAGTGCATGTACAGTATACTCTATTTCAGCCTTACCTCCAGCCCTATTTTTTTTATTTTTGAGTAACAGAGCCTTCTTTCCAAGAGTATCTGCAATAGCTGGCCATTTATCTCGGTCCTCTATCTTCACTGTCACATCCCATGGGAGGAGGAAATTAGTTCCAGACAGAAATCCAGGCTGATCACAAATTCCTGAAATAAAATTAGTTTGAAATGAAATTGGTACTGAATTGCATAATATAAACAATAAGGACAAATAACAAATAAAAATCGATGTTTCATGAGTACAGGAATACATGTTGATCTTAAAACTCCACTGATATTTCTCTATATTTACATATATCTGTATTTACATATAACTTACCCTTTCTAGTATCCACAAGTACTTTTTTAAATTGACAAAGTTCATTCTCAAGTTCATTTTTGGTCCTTGCCTACAATCATACCTAACTGCTCTTGGCCGTCCATTTCAAGGTGTTTCTTGACATACAAGTGTAATTATTATTATTATTATCATTATTATTATTATTATTTTTTTTTTTTTGCTCTATCACAGTCCTCCAATTCGACTGGGTGGTATTTATAGTGTGGGGTTCCCGGTTGCATCCTGCCTCCTTAGGAGTCCATTCCATCACTTTTCTTACTATGTGTGCCGTTTCTAGGATCACACCCTTTTGCATGAGTCCTGGAGCTACTTCAGCCTCTAGTTTTTCTAGATTCCTTTTCAGGGATCTTGGGATCGTGCCTAGTGTCCTATGATTATGGGTATGATTTCCACTGGCATATCCCATATCCCTCTTATTTCTATTTTCAGATCTTGATACTTATCCATTTTTTCCCTCTCTTCAACTTCAACTCTGGTGTCCCATGGTATTGCGACATCAATGAGTGATACTTTTTTCTTGACTTTGTCAATCAACGTCGTGTCTGGTCTATTTGCATGTATCACCCTATCCGTTCTGATACCATAATCCCAGAGGATCTTTGCCTAATCGTTTTCTATCACTCCCTCAGGTTGGTGCTCATACCACTTATTACTGCAAGGTAGCTGATGTTTCTTGCACAGGCTCCAGTGGAGGGCTTTTGCCACTGAATCATGCCTCTTTTTGTACTGGTTCTGTGCAAGTGCCAGGCATTCGCTTGCTATGTGGTTTATGGTTTCATTTTTTGTACTGCACTTCCTACATATGAGAGAGATGTTATTTTCGTCTATCGTTCTTTGAACATATCTGGTTCTTAGGGCCTGATCTTGTGCCGCTGTTATCGTTCCTTCAGTTTCCTTCTTTAGCCCTCTCCTCTGTAGCCATTGCCATGTGTCATCGCTGGCTAGTTCTTTAGTCTGTCTCATGTATTGTCCATGCATTGATTGGTCCTTCGTCCCATGCACTCTTTAGCCACTCGTCTTCACTGGTTTTCAGATATTGCCCCAGTGCTCTGTTCTCGATGTTGACGCAGTCCTCTATACTTAGTAGTCCTCTCCCTCCTTCCTTTTCTGTTATGTATAGTCTGTCCGTATTTGCTCTTGGGTGTAGTGCTTTGTGTATTGTCATATGTTT
Organism: Macrobrachium nipponense; assembly: GCF_015104395.2. Lineage (NCBI taxonomy): Eukaryota > Metazoa > Arthropoda > Malacostraca > Decapoda > Palaemonidae > Macrobrachium > Macrobrachium nipponense. The sequence continues at coordinate 93,656,038 of NC_087201.1, read as the reverse complement.
CCTGGTTTTCTGATCTATGCTGCGGAGTTCTGCCTTCGTCCCTTCCACTATCCTGCGCTGTATCTGATTACTGGCACTGCCCATGTGTTTATGGCTTTTATCATATTTATTATCATTATTATTATTATTCAGAGAATGAACCCTATTCATATGGAATAAGCCCACAGGGTCCACTGACTTGGAATTCAAGCTTCCAAAGAATATAGTGTCCATTAGAAAGAAAGAACAGAAGGTAATGGGAAGTACTGTACAGAAAAAGAGACCACTTAGTAAAAAAGAGAAAAATTAACAAATTAATAAATAGATAAAAATTAAAGTAAATTACCATTAAAATACAAGGAGAATTGTATGTATTGGGGTAGTAAAGTTCCAATTGCAAGACATTCTCAGGGAGGCTGTTCCACAGTCTAAGCCAGACTGCCTCTACAACCCCCCCTGAACTGTGCATGCTTATATAACATTCCTTTAACCTCAAATTATAAAATTATAGGCAACTTTGCTTTTTAAACAAGCACAGATTGGCTACAGTAGCCTTGATGTCGATATTTGAGGGAGGATGGAGGGAAAACATGCATCCACAATGTAGACGCTCGCAAGCTGATGGCAATGAATGCATCCATTATATGGACGGGTCGACCTTCATGGGTTAATCAGGGTAAAACATCACAAATTTTTAATCAATTTGTACTTTTCATAGCTAACAAACCTGAGGTCTTAACAATAGGATAGACTAATACTTGGAGCGAGGTACAAGTACACTAAACTGGCTGGAGTTAAACCCACCTGACCATTCCTAGAAGAACTAGTTCTAACGAAGGGGGTCCAAGCCTGTGAGAGAATAGACAATCGGATATCTAAAAACTCAGCCATCTGGGTTGAAACACAATGATATAGTATATGACCAGATTCATTGCATTCTAGGAACATAAAGAAAACTGCCTGTTCAAGCAACAAACCATGCAAGCCAAAGGGGTTTGTCACCACTCCTCACTCCCCTTGCAAGAGAGAGGAGCACTTGCTATTGCATAGCAGATTAGCCTATTGCATAGTAACAATACAAAAGAACTATCCGCATGACCACCATACTTACCTGTATCAGACCAGTTCCAGCACATGATGTGTCTATTCTCTGACCCACCCATAGGAAGAAGAAAGGAAAAAGAGAAAGAAAGTGGCCAGCTAACTCACTCATTCTTTCTTCCACACAATCATCTTAGGTAAGATACAAACTGTCCTGACAGGGGCACTGAGTGAGTTACACAACTTGTTGGGTAGCCACCATCAGACCCAAGGAAAAAGTGTCCAAAGACCTGTGGGCAACATCCTTTAGGTGAAAGGAAGTGAACAAGAACTAGTGCTCAAAATTCTATGAACAAACAAGTTTTTCTTAAATGCCAGAGAGGAACTTATACCTCTGATGTCATGTGTTCTAGATAGCACAGACTCAGTGACAGAACTAGTATGTGAGGCATAAGCCTGTTTAATTGTCTCAAATAACCAGAATGAAATCGTCTTCTTGAACACTTCCCTTCTGGACCAGCCTGTGCTAACAAAAAGTCTACAGCACCTTGGTCTTAGGTGACGAGGCCTCTTTAGATAACATTGCAGTGCTCTGATTGGGCAAAGCAAAAGCTCTTGTGGATCACTGTCCACAGTCATTCAGTGAGGGATTAGAAAACAAAGCAAATCTGTCATCCGGCACAGAGGGATTCTGGATCTTAGCCACAAATTCCAGGACAAATTCGAAGGGCACAGATCCCCAATCGCTGGTGCGTTTAACATCATAGCTTAAGCCATGAAGCTCACCAACTCTTTTTGAGGAAGTCACGGCCACAAAGTCATTCAGTGAGGGAACAGAAAATGAAGTAAATCTGTCATTATGCAGCGAGGGATTCTGGGTCTTAGCCACAAATTTAGGGACAAATTCAAAGGGTACAGATCCCCAACCCTTTTTGAAGAAGCCAAGGCCAACAGGAAAACTGTCTTTGGAGGCAGATCCCTGTCTAATGACTGATGTAGGGGCTCGAATGGAGCTCGAGTGAGACTTCTCATGATTTGAGAAAGATCCCACGCAGAAGGCTTGAGTTCTTTTGGTGAACAGGACTGTTCGAAACTCCTGAACAACAAGGAGATTTCAGGTGCAAAACCAAGCCCAAGGGTACTCTGTAGCCTCTGACAGCTGAAACAGAAAGACCTTTCTCAACCCTGGGGAAGACCAGAAAATCTGCTATCTGCTGAACAAAAGCTCTGAACAGAAAGAAACCCTATCAACAACACCAATCCCAGTAGACAACCCATTTCCACTGGTAAGCGGCTGACGAAGATTTTCTGAGATAGCTGAACATTTGGCCTGCAGCCTTTCGAGAAAAACCTCTTGCTCGGAGGAGATACTTGACATTCTCCAGTCATGAAGTGACAGGGACTCTACTAATTGGTGAAACCTTTCCACATGAGGTTGGTAGAGGAGCTGTTGCCATGGAACTTCGGACGGAAGAGACAGATGGTCTCAAAACCACTGCACTTGAGGCCACAGAGGTTCCACCAGTCATCCTCAGATTTTGAGAACTCATTACTCTGTTCAGAACTTGATGGATAAGGCAGAATGGAGGGCAGGCGTACACCTCACGATTATCCCAAGGATGCTGCAAGGCGTCCTCTGCTACCGCAAGAGGATCCGGGACCACTGAACAGTAAACCTCCAGCTTCCTGTTGAATCAAGTGGCGAAGAGGTCTACCATAGGCCTTCCCCATACTGAAAAAGTCTGTCCGCCACATCCTGATGCAGAGACAAATCCATGCCCAGGATTTGGTTCTGATGACTCAGCTTGTCGGCCACCACAGTCCTCTTGCCTGGAATATACTTGGCGGAGAGCCCCAAGTTGTTGATTGCCCACTAGTTCAACTCGAATGTCAACAAATGGAGTTTGTTCCCATAGGCAACCACCTGGTTTTATCCAACATTAGCACACTGGAATGACCCTCTACCCTCTCCCAGAACTCTCACAAGTCTAGGAAAGCTGCTTTGAACTCCAAAATGTTGACGTGAAGCAGCTTGTCCTCCACACTCCAAACACCTGAGGCAAGAAGATCTTCCTAATAAGCACCCCAACTATCGATGGAGGCATCCAAAAACAGGAGTAAGTCTGGAGGGGATGAATGCAGAGGGACTCCCACCATGAGATTTTGGTCGTCCAACCACCAATGAAGGTCTTTACTCACCTCTTCTGATAGAGGAACTCTCTGCAAAGGGGAATCTACACCAGGGACAAGAATTCCTTCAGTCTCCACTGTAGATAGCGAAGGTGAAGGTGACCAGCCTCTCCAGAGAAGACAAAATCCCCAGGACCTGCCACTGGTGATTGGCTGTTTGGACTGTGACAGGAAAGAACATGCCACCAACCTGAACTCCAACCTCTGGGCTGATGGAAGAACCCTCGACGCTGCCGTATTCTATATCCATACCCAGATAGAGAGCTCTCTGGCTAGAAACCAGATTGGATTTCTCCAGGTTTACTACTATGCCTAGCCCCCTGACAAAACAAGCCAGTCGTCAAGGTATCTCGACAGATGAATCCCTTGAACATGAGTATATGTCGAGACTAGGGCAAAGACTCTTGTGAACACCTAAGGGGCCACAGTCAATCCGAAGCAAAGGACCTTGAACTGGAAGACTTGCTCTCCCAGACTGAAGCGAAGAAACTTCCTAGACGAAGGATGGACTGGAATCTGACAGTAAGCATCCTTAAAGTCTACTGACAGCAAGAAGTCGTTGTCTCTTATTGCTGCCAAAACTGTCTGGGGTGTCTCCATCCTGAACCTTGTCTTCCTTACAAAGTGATTCAAGGTGGAAAGGTCTATCACTGCTCTCCAGTGGCCTGTACCCTCCAGAACCAGGAAAATCCGACTGTAAAACCCAGCAAAGAATGATGTACTTCTTCCACCGCACCCTTGTCCAGCATCTTCAACACTTCTCCCGAAGATCCAAGTAGTAATTCAGAAAGCCTTGAGCATAGGTCAGATTGAGAAGGGGTCTGTCTGAGAGATGGGGAGAGAAGGCAAAGTGTAGTAGATACCCCATCCGAAGGACATCTACTACCCTCTTCTCTGCTCCATGCAACTGCCATTTGGCCCGTGGCAACAGAGAGGGAGAGGCACCTACTCTACTGACAACCCCCTCTTCCCCTTCCTCTAGCCTTGTGGGGGAGATTGAAACCAACGTTTTTGCTGTTTTTGACTTTGATGGAGAAGCAGACTGAGAGGTTCTCACTGAAGTCAAATGCCTGGTCAACTTGACAGGAGGAGACCATCTGGTCTGCCATTGTGGAGGGGGAGGAGGATGAGAACGAGCCTCTGATTTAGATACTGCCTTATGCATGATGCACTGGCCTATTTTTGGTATCCTCACCACTGGTTGATCAGATCTTCTAAACGAGTTCGTGGGAATAGAAGCCGCGACTCAAGGAGATCCCCATTTTGGAGGGCCGACGAGGACTCCGAATCTACCGACCCCGCCTCCTTCGACAAGGACGCATCCCTCCTAGCCAAGAGGAGGTTGGCCCACAAAGTCACACTATGTTGGTCTTAATACAAAATGGCTTCAGCCCCAGACTGCAATAGACTGACAAAAGAAGAAGAACTGACTGGGCCTCTCTCAGTGCGATACGATGCTATCCTGGCTAGCGCAGTGGACCACAAGTCCAACCAGGACACAGTCTGGAAGATGGTAGAAGCAGCAGCCTCCATAGCTAAGGCCTCTTGCAAAGAAAATTATGGACCTTCAGACTTAACCTGATCCAAGGTCAAACCAGGCTTAAGATGGATCACATCTGAATTAAGGTGACAGGGCATCAGCTGGACCATATTGGCATTGCTGGAATAATACTTCCTATGCTGCAAGAGAGGAGGAGGAAGGAACTTTGAGGACATATTCGAGCGCAGAGAGCCATCTCAGTCTGAAACCAAGGTGTTAGCATGCTACAAGATAGACTGAGCATGCCCCAACAGAGGTAGCTCAAAAAAGGCCTTAGTATTTTGCCTTGGACCTAGCAAGGCCTCTATACCCATAGGGGTCATAGAAGACTAAGTCTGCATTCTAGACACAAGATTATTGAACTCACAAATGAGATCAATAACCCCCTGAGAAACTCCTGGCTCTCTCCCTCCTCTGGTTCCAGCAAAGAGGACCGACGACACAAAGAAGGCTTGGAAGGATCCTCATCCTTCCCTAACAGCACTGGAGAGACATCCTTAGGAAGCCAGGCATCATGCCTCCCACTGGTTGGAGTGGAGTCCCTAACTACTGATGATCCTGAAACAGAGGGCTCTGGAACACGGTCAAGCAAAGAAACCCGTACATGGTCTCGAGCCAAACTGCGTACGTGCTCATGAAACAAACCATGTATACTTTTGCGAGACGAATCACGTACATGGGCGTACGATGAGTCAAGTACACAACCTTGTGACGACACACGAGCAGTCTCGAGACATAGAATGACGCCGAAGCAAATGTCCTGAAGGAGAATGAGCCCCAAGGTCCTGGCCTTTGGAATGTGAACGAGAAACACATCAGCATACCAGAGTCGCCTCACAATACCAACCATCAACCACAACACGTTTGCAGAGAGAAGAATCCTTAGAAGGTGCAAGAGACATTGTTGTAGCAGGAACCTTTGACCTCTTAATCGGAGCCTTATCTTTACGATGGAAAGGAACAGGTACAGGAGATGGAGATGGTTGAGATGGAGGGCTAATGCTTCCATGGCCACTTACATGTACATGTAAGGGAGAGAAACGTCTGTGTAGAGAAGTCGGAGAAGCATTCCTCTCACTTGCAGAAGATGATGCCTTAATTTCAAGAATTCTCCTACGTTTGACTTGAGGGCTAGGAGGAGGAGATAAAGAAGCAGAAGGAGATGGAGGAGGAGAGAGCTTACTCCCCTATGACACCTCTTGCTAGAAGGAGAGGAAGAATCACTCCTTCTATGACTCTTCTCGCTAGAGAGAGCAGAATACCTCTCTTGAAAAACAGAGACCAGCCTCTTGACCATAGCTTGAAACAACATCTCTGGTGGCTCAGCGAGAGGTTGTGATGATGTCTGTGAACAAGGGAGGAAAAGGTCTGCAGTACTATATGGATTGGTTTGAGTTCTTTCACATTGATGTGGGAGTTTCTTAATACTTCTGATCATGTCCCTGATACTTCCTAATCCCCAAGATGAGCTCCCTAACCCAGTTCTGAAGCTTCAGAGTAAAGTGTAGGTTGAGGTTCAATGGAAGGAGACACTTCCCCTCTGGAAGCCTTTCTTTTGATGACCACTATAGAAGATCCTGTTTGATCTCTGCCATGATCTGGAAAACAGACAAGTCTGACTGTGTCGTCCTGTTCCAGTTTGCCTGTAGTGGCTTCATGTGAAGTCTGCCTAGCTTCACAAACTTCTCGACTGAGGCCAACATCCCTTGAGCCGCCAAGCAGGCTTGAAGAAACAGGAACTCTCTGACACAAAGAGGGCAAGAACTGACTCTTTTGAGAGAGAAAAACCCAAAAAGTCAGAGTACAGAGTCATTCCCAAAAAAATGCTGTTGAGTGGGAATGATCTGTGAATCCTGGGTATTCATTAAAATACCTAGTTTCTCTGTAAAAAGAAGTTTTCAACAGATCCTCCACATATTTTTTGTTCAAACTGGGATCTGAGAAGCCAGTCACTGGTTTAAAAGTCATCTTTTTGATAGATCTAGTGGGAGGTCACAGGTTTATGCCCTTGCTAGAATGAGATTCTCATGGTCATTTTGTTGATTGTGCCAGGAGGTTGTTGGTTGACTTCTTCTGCAACAACAATAAAATATCTTACATAAATTTTGCATGAAAAGGTGTCTTACCCAACGGGGAAAACAACAGCACTGACTACACTTCTATGTGCACGACAAAACACTCAACCAGTCTGCTGCAATTATCTTCTGCAATCTCAGGACAGTCTTCTATCTATCTAGCTAATGACCCAATGGTCCAGTCTAAGAGGCTAGATACAGGAAGTCCCCAGTTATCGGCGGGGGTTCCATCCTCTTCAGGGTGCTGATAAGCAAAAACCACCATTAACCGAAACACCACAATTTATGGTGCCTCTGTTGGGTATGATATGGTACCATGACTCTATTATCGGCACCATTGCCGATAACCAAAACTCTGTTTTGGTGCCATAAAACGCCATAAAACCGGATCACCATTAACTTAGACCACCAATTACGGGGGACTGCCTGTACTTCCAAAATCTTGAACAAATTCCTAGTCAGATGGTTCATCTCAAACAAAGAGAACATAACTTTGGCTGATGAAAAGGCAGCTCAATGTGTAGCATTAACCAAACCACAGAAGTCCCCGCAGGAGGAGGCTCCAGTTGTGTAAAAACAATAGCTTCTTTTAACTAGCCTGCATGGGAAAGATGAACATTGCCTTGCCCAGCTCCTTAGTGGCCAACCAGGTGTCTACATCTCAAAGAACCTTCTTCACTGATGACGAGAGAACGAACTTAGGCAGAGCCGAGTTGTTGGGTGGAAGTTTCCTCATATGCAAAGTTGAAGCCAGGAGTACTGGTGTCACATGCAGGAAAAAATATGGGAAATTATTGAGAAAATATCTCAATAATGCTGAATAGGCAGACAAAGAAGAGGAATCCTGTCCTACATCCTCGTCATCCAACGTTATGAGCGACAAAGTTGAATCCTTTGACTTGGAAAGTACCAGGGTTTTCTTAAAAAAAGACAAGAGATCTTCCAACTGTTATTTGAGTGGTGAGACAAAGAGTCCTGAGTCAGTGTATGTGACAGTATGTGAGTCAAAACTTGCGCCGGGTCAGCAGGCAGTATCGCCAGACCCTCTGGTGTTGCTGTTGAGCGTTCAGTCGAACGAGACTGACGCACCAAATCAGGTGAAATACACCCAGGAGTTAAAGACAAGTACAAAATGGGACGTGATTTTGCAGATGAAGAAGACTGCAAAACTGCACGAAGGCTGAGGACTGAAACTAGTCTCTCTGGACTTCTTGGAAGGTGGAAGGGTACTGCATGCATCCGCGTAATGAGTCTTGAAAGGGCACGAAGAAACTTGATAGCACTCTCGACGCCTCTTGCTGGGAGTCGAATCATCGGATTCACACAACAAACAATGTGCACTGAAAGAGACACCTTTCCAGTGGTGCTCTGCCGAAACCTGGAGTCGGTCAACAGGTTCGACTGAGGGGGCGATTGCCTGTGGGATAACCCTACTGGCCTTCCTTGGAGCTCTGGCATATCTTCTCCCTGGTGTGGGGGAGCAGGACAGGGACCTTTGTCTAGGAGCACTAGTGGGACGGATGGCCACATCCTCTACACTCTCACTTTGCACTGCACTTGCACTTTGAATACAGGCAGCTCTCGGTTGACAGCGGTATCAGTTAACGGTTATCCGGTTTTATGGTGCTTGTCTAGCGACGCTGTTAACTGGATTTTCGGTGCCGATCTCTGGTTAGCAGCACTGATATCCAGTTAGCAGGGCCAATTTCTAGTTAACAGCAGCGCCAATCTCTGGTTAACAGCGCCGATATTCGGTTAGCGGTGCCGTTTTAGTGCTGTTATCGCTGATTTTCGGTTAGCAGCGATTTTCAGTTAGCAGCATCGGCTGGGAACGGAACCCCTGCTGTTAACCTAGGGCTGCCTGTATTGCCTTTTTCCAACAAGACTTTGAAAGATGAACCCAATTCCATCACTGCACTAGCTAAAAACTCAAATTTCTTATCAAACTTTGGTTCGAGGCTGGCAATAGTGTTAAGATCAAAAGGGTGGGAACCTGGAATAGGAGTTTGTGACATAGGAGTGGGAGGGCTAAGATACAGGGATCATAGGTGAAGAAACAGCCCTATCATTTACTAATTCTGTAAACTGTACAGTTTCTAAGTTAGGCTTTCTTTCAGTTCTAATAGCCTCCTATCCTTATCAATTTTGCCCTAATGGGACCTAAAGATCTTCCAATGTTTAAAATCCCATTCATTACATTCAGCGCAAGTGACCTTCTTACACTCCTGACCCCTACACTTTACACATCTGGTATGAGGATCATGACAAGATTTAGCTAATCTAGTTTTGCAACCTTCTGTACAAAACCTAATACTGTTGTGCTAGAATCCGACTTCTAAGTTCAATTTACTACGGTAAAAAACAGACTACTTCACCAAGAACTCCAAAATCATCCAACAAAAACGATGAAGAAGGCTGCTGGAAACCACTGATGTTACTCAGGGGCCATCAGAAAAAGAATGGGAGCTCTTTGCCAGGTTGTTCTTTCTCTCAGTTCCAATAGTGGGCAGGGCATGTTAACTATAGTACCTAGAAAAATGCTGGCGCTATGGCCGATTTGGAATTTTTAGACTGCTGTTGCTATGTAATTACTTGGTAAGTTTCTTATGTATAATTTATAATAAATTACAAGCCTACACGTAGGTAGGTGTTACAAGCAAAGCCGGACCTAATAGTATGTATATCATAATTACCAGCATTGTGAGAATAGAGTGATGAGGGACCAAGGCAGCACAGTGACCATGAAGACCATCTTGGTAATAAACCAGCAGGTGAAGCTGTATTAAGCATTCCTGGTAAATATTCTGTGGTAGAAGCCTGGCGTATGATACCACGGTCTGTTGGGATTTACAAACAAGTCCATTCATTTAGGCTCCCATTATCATTTAAATACAAATCTGCTTATTCATGAGATCATAGAAAATATCTAAGGAAAGCATTGCAACATACTAGCTTTATAAAAATATTCAATACTACAATCTTTAATCTAGAGTAAAATTAGAATATTGTTATTAAAAAGTAGCTCCTCAACTTAACAGGTCTCAACCTAGAGGATTTTGTTACTTAACCCTTAATAGCCGAGGTAAAAAATTAATATGCAGCACCCCAGTCCGAGGTAACTTTGTGGTTGACCAATTTAAGAAAAAACACATCAATGGAAAGAGGAAGAGGTGCAAATGTACATGGGACAAGAAAAAAATTATAAAAAATTTTGCCTACCTTCCAGAAAAAGTTGAAAATGGCTATTTACAACCCCCTGTTGGACCTCTTTTACAAGACTATCACACATTTTACCAATTTATAATTTTTTTTTTATTCATTTTGTAAAATTATAATTATAGCTCACACAATATCAAAACAGATAAGAAATAAAATCAATAACAAATTCTGAGCATATTTGTTGTAAAATATTTACGTAAATTTAATGAAGTTGCAGTAACTTTTTTGGATTTACCGTATATGTTTTTTCTAATATTTCTTTACACTTTTCTTTGCAAAATCACATGCATAACTGACATAAGAACTAAAATCAACAGCAACCCCTCAGTATATTTATGAGCAAATTTATAAAAAGATGTCATGTGAGACAGAGGCAGTACAACCTCCCTTGAAGTCAAGATTACAACTAACTCTCTAATGAGCCACCCACTTGATTTTAGCCAGTCTAAAAGTTACCATTAGTGAATTTATGGGCTATAGAAGTAATGGCACCTCTTTCCTACAAGATTCCCCAAAATTGATGGCGCATAATATTGTTACCCACCATGAGTGAATCCATCCACCACCTGTAATTACTACTCATGTGAGTATTATATCCGTCCATAAAGGGTTAAGGGCTCACCTGAGCCTGATAAAAATGACAAATATTTTGTAATTACTAGATTTTGGAGAAATCCAGTAAGTAACTATAGGATTATCAGACAGAAGTCGAGGCTTTCTTATTTGTGCATGTGAGGGTGAAGGGTGAACAAACAAACAAATGCACTCATGTTGACTAATGCTTTCCTTGCTGTGCCTGGGGGGATGGGTGACGAACAAACACATACTTACACATATGATCAATGATTTCCTTCGTGTGCATCATGCTAGAAAACAATATGCACTTACAGTGAGCCTAATCTCTCTCTCTCTCTCTCATACACACACACATGCAAGTTTACAGAAACAAAAGCAGCAGATTTTCAGCAAAAATAAGAGCTGGAAAAGTTTGAAGTGCCAGAAAACATTAAAAGATGCCAGGGTATCAGAATTCGAATGTGCACTTTTAATGTGGTTTATGCTTTGAGGCAACAAAGGTGGCAGCACTTCCAAGGAGATGCTTATGGAGCAGGGCAGAATTTTCATAGGGAAATAAACTTGACAAATGACAATGATTATTCATGAGCTTTGTTCTACTTTTGATAACACAGCAATATATATGCAGAATGAACTGGAAAAAGGGTGATTTCTGTCACATCTGGGATTTTCTGTGGTCCAGTAGTGGCCTGGTCCCAAGGGTGCCAGTTTTAAGAGGTCAGACTGTACTTATTGCAGTATTGTACTGTAAATTTTTTACTACACGTAGGTAGTATGCATTACGCATTTTTCAGTACATATATGTAATTGTGTACTATATACTATACAGTACATTTATATATCGTGTTGGGATATACTATGCATTGACTACATGTTAGCTTGCCTTTTGCTCTCTCAATTTTTTTATATGAAGAATTTGGGGTAGTACTTATGTTTAAAAAGAAACAATGATTTTATTTAATCTATATAATGTATATTTCCTTGTATAAGACAACCTATAGATCCTACAATTCACCCCTAAAAATTGGGGGTCGTCTTATACTACAGTTCTAAAAATCATCCCTTGAAATTTAAGATGTGTATCGGTAGGCTAGCCTCGGCCTCGGTGCGATAACCACCAACACACATGAAGATTCACATTATGGTATAAACATGATATAAAGATAATAAAACCATTTTTATCTTATATATTATTGGCATATCTTCATAACAAATAGCCTATTTGATGACTAATTCCATTTCAATGAACCAACTTTTACCTATGCGATCTAAGCTGAGAAAATGTAACCAAGTTACAGTTGCTCTCACAGCAACATTTATCTTTCGGTAACCTTTCAGAAATTTTAATGATAGTGTAATTACAATAGTGATAGCATTTAGGATAACATAATATTCATTTTCCATTAAAAGTTTCTCATTCATATGACAAGATTGATCACATATTCCACCATCATAGGGATTCCAGTCAGGTTCTGGCGAGTCGACTTCGGCTTCGTCATCGCTATCATACAAATCATCTTCAGTACCATCCATGGCATTTGTCGTGAATAACTTTGAACACCGGTTGGCTTCGATGGAGTGAGGCGGACAAACCTGCCTCAGAGGGCTAAGTTTCAACCCTTACACAAGGGTAATGGGAGTAATAGTCAAAGCGATTTTTACAATTTTATTACAAAAATAAAGCTTTATGAATTAAAATATGACAATATAGTGACATGAATACTGGGGGCGTATCTCCCATAAACTAATGCAAAAAAACTCAGTCATCACACGACCACTCAAAAGTATGAAAAATCACTCAAAATGTATTAAGAATCTGACAATTCAATGAGGGACACATTCCCAAAAGTTCACTAAACAAGGATTATCACAAGTCTAGAACACTAGCCCAACGATGGCTAACATAAAGAACGATTACTTACTTCTAGATCCTATGGTCACATGGCGTTGCTCGTAACTTTCCCTCATGGTCGTGTTCATACGCATGCAGCCCCAACTCTGCCCATAAGAGATCTAGATTTTGTTAGGTCTGATTTTCTACTCTTACATGTAATTTACGTTATCACAACAAATGTGTCATTATTTTCTGCTTGTGCCACCAAATCGACGTATACATGGCAATTCGCCTACCAAAGAATGTTTTGCCTACCAACAAAAGGCGGGAAAGTGTGAGTGGACGAGCAGGATTACATCACGAAAAACTTGTGCACAAGTTTTTCACGACAGCATTTTATAAATAATTTATGGCACTCTATTTTCAGTCATATGAACAATAATTGTGTATGAAAATTATCGTTCATTATATCATTGTTATTATTAGTGGTTGTTTGAGAATGGCGATGAAACGTGAACAAAATGATGGTTTCCCTTTTTAGGCGATGAATGTATGAAAAACATGAAATAGAATCGGCTTTGTTGAACCCAGCTTTGATAATTTACGAAAGGAATGTATCTCTCAATTAAGTTCCATTCGACAACTAAAGACAGGGATTATGTCGGTAAAACGCAATCAGCTAGTTATTTTAAGACTGTAAACAAAACCAGAATGCAAATGGCTTGTCATTGCTCTGTCCATATATTGTAATGTGATAATACATGCAATATGATTAGATACAGTAAAACAAGTTTTATTAAAATTATCATTATTCTCATTACAACGATTATTCGACTTTTGCAAGTAGATATCTATCAGTGTAACAACCTAACCGAGGCAATAGTCTCTCTCTCTCTCTCTCTCTCTCTCTCTCTCTCTCTCTCTCTCTCTCTCTCTCTCTCTCTCTCTCTCTCTCTCTCTCTCTCTCTCTCTCTCATCAACTGTAATACTAATGATACTACTCCATCCTCCAGTAAAAAAAATTCTAGTTTTTAGAATTCTGGATGAAGCAACTGTAAACCTTTATTAACGAAAACAACTGAATTGAGAAACGGCTGATTGCTGGCCCTGTAACTATCGGTCGTTTACTAAGAGCTCCGTTAAAATTGTCAAGTTGTTAAACCCTGCCAATTCTCAATGGTGGCTTCCATAAGTAATAAAATAAAATACATTTTTGTTCATCCCACATGTAATGGAGATCTCAAGAAACAATACTAGTAAATTAAAGCTGCAGGTTATGGAGGCCGAGGCTGAAAGTGATGTTCGGAACTGGAGGTATAGCACTTAATGCTTATACAATGAAGTAATATGGGCATGTTTTCAACCAAACTTTGTTAATTTATTTGAAAAGATATCTCCAAATTATATCTCTTCTCTTCCAACAACTAGTGGAATGAAGATATCGATAATACTCAATCGGCCAAGATTTTGAGAATGTAAACAATATCAAATGCAAATGGTGTACATGACAATGTTTATACTCCGTAATATAGTAACAATATGTTAATAGTAATACTGTAATTGGGTAAACAAGCAAAACAACCTTTATTTAAGCTATCATTATTATAAATATAGTTTACTGGTTAATTTTTGCAAATAATAATTTCTCTCCAAGAAGAATTTGGGTGTTGTAATTTAGAAGTCGTGTTATACTACAGATATGAGATAAATCCAGGAAAATTTGCCATAATTTTTTACCTCGTCTTATCTAAAGGTCGTCTTATACAAGGAAATATACGGTATGGGTTTAACACATAGTACTTAAAAAATGAAGTTTTTATTGTAAAACTAATATTGTAATACCTACCTGAACACCTGAACAAGCCCTGGTCACTTACCAGCCCGAACCATCATTTATTAAAATTTTACCAAATCTTTGGTTAAAATAAACGATCAGTGTTGCCAATCTCCTGGCAAACACCCTCGTTACCTAGTTACCAGCCCACCGCTGATAGCCCTGCCTCACGGGCCGGTCACACCTGCCCTCTCACGTCAATCATAACTCAATAACTCTGTATGAGAGGGGAGGAGGGTGGGAATCATTCAGGTGTTCAGGTAGGGTAATTACAATATTAGTTTTACAATAAAAACTTCATATTGCAATACACCCCCTGAACACCTGAACAAGCTCGATTAACACATTAATTGGAGGTGGGAATCAAATCACTCGGCCCTCCACTGTACCATTGTCAGTCAATATAATTGAGTACGCGGGTCAGTCTCAAGTTCATTTGTCACTCGTCCAAACTAATCTCCCATGTGTGGCCTTCTAGGCCTCCCATATGTGGAGGGAAAAACTCCCTGCACCTCTACCCTAAGGTCAAAACTCATTGAGTGCGGGAGGGATACAAACCTGTTTCCTCTCAGCTGGCTATGTGCCTCACCTGAGTAGAGGAAAAACTGACGACCTCCCATGTGGCTCTCGGCCTCTCATGATGGAGGGAATCTATGTATGGAGGGAATCGAAGACCTCCCATGTGGCTCGGCCTCTTCGTAGGAGGGAATCCGAAGACCTCTGCTCTCGGCCTCTCATGTATGGAGGGAAACTGAGACCTCCCGTTGGCCTCTTAAAGGTTTTTTTTTCATGTTACGGAGGAGAAACCATGTCCATCGGTGCGTCTGCGACGGTGTCGTCGATCGTTAGTGATGTCCTATCTCTTGTAGTGTTGTACCTGCCTGTCTGTACTCTGCCTGGTTTGGCACTTGGAAGAATACCCTCAGATAGACCCAGACATGTTCTTTCCTATCTGTCCTAATACTTAAAATCCTCTCGTGATATATCATATCATGAATACCTTATACATATTGCTAATATTCGCTCCCTACTCTAATACTAAATCAGACAGCAAGATTGTTGGGTTTAAAAATAGAATTTAGGCCAAAGGCCGAGTATTGGGACCTATGAGGTCAGTCAGCGCTGAAGGGAAATTGACAAAGTTTGAAAAGGTGTGACAGGAAGAAAAACCTCTGTTGCACAATGAGTCCAGTGTTAGGAGAGCGTGGAAAATAGGATGAGAGAATATGAAATCAGAAAAGTAAGATAAAGAGAGAATATAAAATCAGGGAAGTAAGTGAGAGAGAGAGAGAGAGAGAGAGAGAGAGAGAGAGAGAGAGAGAGAGAGAGAGAGAGAGAGAGAGAGAGAGAGATTACAATCGTCTAACATCTCTACCTCCGTAAATTGCACCCTCTTCTAAGTTAAAAGGGTATTATCTTAACGATAATATACTCGTATAACTCCGTACAGCTATGAACAACCGAACGAGAACTTGTTGTTAATGCGATCGACTCCTATAACACATCACTTTAATGTATCGAACAGCGTATGACAGTAATCGAATCCGATAGCAACATCCGTTATTGTATTCATCCGCGTGCGACAGTAATTACTGTATTCATGTTATAAATGCAGCTGAAGCTAATAAGGCAAAATTACGTGCATCAGCAACCTGGACAGAAGTCCCGAGCTTTTGTATGAATTCAAACGCAGCCGTGGTAAAAGAAACTAATAGCATGAAAGATCTCATTACTGTTTTTTTTTTTTCAGACAAAGATTAATAAAGTATATAAAGTGTAAGGTTCGTAATACCTATGAAAACGAGTGAAAAAACGAACGGAATCCTAAATTTAACGCCATCTAACCCGATGGAAAAACTAGCTTCCAATGAGACGTATCAGTCAAATTTTGGACTTAAATTACATCGTAAGACGAACAGTATGACTTCGTTCCATAAGTTAAGTATCCAGATATTCATTAATATGCTAACTAGGGACAAACATTAGCCGAGACCAAGTGATATGGTTGAATCTGGGAGCCAAGGAAAAAAAAAACAAAAAACAGACTAGCCGGCATCCTTGTTGTCTAAGCCACACCTCCTTACAATAGTGCTGTTTGACGACAAGCTAGTGTAATTGTAATTTAATTGAAAGTAATAAAAATATATTTAATTTTAAAGGTAATTAAATTAACTTTATTAGGCCTAATATTAATTTCAGTTGTCATTGTAATTTGATAATACGACTGGTAATAATTTGTAACTGTAAATTGACATAAGCGCAATGTAATTACTGACGGCAATAGTCGGTTAAACGTATGAAGACGTCATACATACGAATTCCTTATATCTGCCATCTGATTATATGCCCCAAGATAGATACCTCATTGACTATGTTAAATGTCAACATAGTTGAACACACGTCTCCTTCAAGACGTTTGTACAAACTTGGCAAAAGTGAGAGAGTTGTTACGTTAGTCATTTTAGGCAAACAGGAGAGAATGAGATGGATAATGCGACGCAAACCTGTATTCGTCATCCGCTGATTCCAGCGTGAATGACTGCCGAGTTAAGTGTTTATACTTCGCTAATATGATGATACATATAATACAATTATAATGCTTTAGTCGGACAGAATCCGATCTTCCTTCTGTTCGATTACATTCATATTAATTATTCTCCGATTGGATTCTCGTTCGTTTTCAATTACACCTGTACTGAATTATCAGAAGTCAGAATGCCTTGAGCCTACAGCGTTAGCCAATATAAAAATAACTATCGATATATTGTACTGCGAATACTTTAGGCTAGGCTACTGAATATGCATACGATGTATCATCGTGAACACTAGGCTAACTGTAGTTAATTTTATTCGATTTCTCTCCATACTGAATATCGTAAGTCAATATGCATTGAACGGAGAATTAGTTGATATTAACAATTATCGTATCGTATAAGTAGAGGAAAGTAACCTTAAAGACGAAGGAGCATATCTGAAAGACCAACCATGGCCTAAAAGCTTCTGATGCAAGGAACTCGAAGCAGGAAAAGCCTAAGATGCTCTAAGGGACACTGTACCTCTATAAACTACTACTTTTAATAGAAAAAAACCGACCCGAAGAAGCCTGCACTTTTCTTTCTAAACTAACCACTATGTAGCCTATTATCCCTACTCGTCTATATCTGACCTAAGTTTTAATCATCCTGAGAACTTACACATCGAGGGAAGGGAATCTGCTGCCAACACTGCCTGCTCCGCGCCAGGGGGGACGGCGGATCCTGCCCTGTGGGCTTGCGGATCCCATAACCCCCAGCACCGGTTAGGGCTGGTTCTGGAACAGGCAGGGGAGCTGGAAAAGAACGATTAGTAATTTCAGTATCCCTATTTGCTCGATCTATCCTCACTAATCTTGACATAAAATGGTAACAGAGATGTCGTACCGATGTCAGGCCTACTCTCAAGTCTCTTAAAGAGCACTGTCTCTAAGTCTTTATCTTGATCTACGTTAGTCTCTTCTGCCTGCACTTACTTCTTAATACAAGACCTTTCCTACGTTTGAGATACCCTAACATCTGTCCAAAGACCACTCCTGACATTCCAAACATCTGGTCTTTACATCATATTGAACAGGCCTACAATTTACGCATAAGGAATGACTTCGTGTCATAGGGTACTCATCCTTTTCTTGCATTGTGGCAAAGACGATACGTTGTTGAACTTCCGCTCGTCGTTTTCTGTGATGTCGTGGCCGAGAATGCAGTAGCCGTTGTCGTAGCTTGTGTTGTTTCTTTCCCTTGCAATCATCAAATGTCTGGGGATGACAAGGTATTAAGAGCTCATCCAACAGTAATCCAAAGGGATGCGTAATTCGTCACCAAAATCAATCAAATCAAAGGTGCAAATGAAGGCCGGCAAGACCAAAAGGAGTTCGCTGTGGATACATCTGTACTCCACCGCGAACGATAAGTGATTGACGTGAGAGGGCAGGTGTGACCGGCCCGTGAGGCAGGGCTATCAGCGGCTGGGTGGTAACTAGGTAACGAGGGTGTTTGCCAGGAGATTAGCAACACTGATCGTTTTATTTTAACCAAAGATTTGGTAAAATTTTTAATAAATGATGGTTCGGGCTGGTAAGTGACCAGGGCTTGTTCAGGTGTTCAGGGGGTGTATTGCAATACCTTTTTTAAGCATAGCAAGGTATAGATATGTACCCATACTGTCAGAGGCAATTAATTTTGCAGATACTATAGTTTTTCTTCCATAATCGTAGGGGTTAGGGACCACAACCATCCACGTTAAGCGAAAATCGACACTGAGTTGGTACATATCACCCTCTAAAAACACTTGTAACTGTCTATTTTAATAGTTCAAACATCCCCCTCAAAAAATGCTTATATTAAACACAGCTGAATATGTATAAAATATTTCACTTACGGAATCCACTTGTGTATACTGTAGCCTTATATTGATCTGTTATCATTGTAGAATGTATAAAACAAATTAACATCCAGCCACTTATAATGCTTATGTTTTTAAACTGAGCCTACCACCCGAGTTCTCTGGGAAGATTAACAGCTCTCCTAGGGCAGGCCCAAATAATTCGATTATTTTTATGTGGCTAGGAACCAATTGGTTACCTAGCAACAAGACATACAGTTTATTGTGATAACAACAGTTGTTTTGCTTGCTTATCAGCCATTACACAATAGTAAAAAATTAACATAGTTATGTTAAGTAGAAAAGATCAGCAAGGAAATATACTGCTAAATTTAAGCTGCTAGTTGTAGCTGTAGCTGAGAAAACAAAGTTCAAGCTGTTAATGACTATAAATTATCGTGCATCAGCCAAATAACCTTCAATATGCTCATAAATAACATTGGAGGGAAAATTATTTTAATCAAAATAACACTGGAGGGAAAAGTATTTTAATCAAAACTATTGAAATGAAAAAACATTTTACTGCTATTTTCATGCCAATAAAAGATAAATACAAAAAGCTCGTATTGTAATGAAATCAAGTGAAAACAGCAAATGAAATATGTTGATTTTTTTACAAAAACATTCCCAACACCATCTATTAACATAAAAAATAAATTTACTTCAAAACAAGACATATTTAAGTCATATTTCAACTTAAAAACACTTTATAGTAGTACAATGAAAAATTACCTTGTCCCTTATAAATAAGATTATCTAGGGATTCATTTATGCCAACTAGAAGCAAGAAAACTGCTCTGAATTGAGTTAAATATGGAGAAATAAATTTACCTCATAATCACCCTCAGCTGATTTTCAAGCGAAAACACTGATCGCTATGTTTGTATTTTATAATAAATAGTAATATGAAAATACTACATACAATATTAATGGATACAGTGAAATAAAGCATAACTTTTTAAAATATCCATGGAAAAGAAGCATATTCATAATGTATGTATTCTATAATACAATACTAATCTGTATGTGAATTACCACATACATTAATTTTATATCTTATGTATGATGTAACCCCCTTAAAATTAGCTTCAAAATTAGGTCATCAAAAGTCACATGATACATGAGTATATATGGTAAATGGATTCTGTAAGTAAAATAACCTTTTATTGATATTTTGCTGTTTTTTCTTAAAAATGACAAAATTTTAATCAATTTGTATTTTCTGGGCTCAGTTCGTGTTGCTGCGTGAAATAATCCTTTAGTTCATTATTTCTAAGGTAAATGAGCTAACAAACTACCAGAAGAAAAACAATCAAAAGATAAGATGTCAGTATAACTGACTCGCTCACCCAAAATAAAAGAAGGGTGTCGGTATGGTAACTGGGGCGAGTGAGACCACTACCACGAACTTCTTGCCATTTAGAATTCTCCTATATTAAAACTCCCAAACGAGAGAGCCGATCCACAGGTCGAGGCGGCAACTACTACCACTATACCCCATGCCACGCCGATCGCCGCGCCTCTGGTGGCCATCCTTTCAGTTAGCGGACTAGGAGCCACACGTGTTTTCTTTCGCTCTGTGTTTTTTGGATTTATCCTTTTCCCTACGTCGTGATGGAACGTGCAGCTATTGCAGCAGCTAAGTTAAGTGCCCTGAAAAGGTTTGGGTTTAGTTTTGTTAAATCCAGGTGCTTGTATTTGCCGTTTTTTAGGTATAAATACGGGTTCCCGGTCTAGCGCATATCGGCATTGTCCCGCCTCGTGTTCGGTTAGGTTCTCGGTCTTCCATACCTGGAACCTTTCCTTTTAATTTATTCACGTGTTAATCTAGTCCCATTATTTATTTTTATTTATGCCATGTTACCTTTTTACATCGTTTAGGGGAATTAGCCTACCCCTGGTGTTAGTTCATGCATGCATGTCTGTCTCTCTACCTAGCGTAGGCATCTGAGTGTTTCCTTGTCCAGACCCTAGCCATTGCTCTCCTTAGGCTAGCTCTGAGTGATAGACTTTCTTCCGAGTCAGTCGTGCACTCCTGGACTTCCTTTCTCTTTCACTCATTGTTTTTTCCCCTACTTTCATTTTATTGCCGTTTTTATTTTATCGATGTATAGTTATGTTTTGGTTAGCCTAGGGCGTCTAGCCTTGTAGCCTGGGTCTCTGATGGTCCTATGGTCCACGTTAGTTGCAGTTGCATCTTCTCTTATCAGTTTTGTTGCATCATTATACAGTTTTGTTGCACCATCCTGGTCAGTTTGGTTGCATTAGACCCTTGGCTTTCCGACCTAGTCGGTTGTGTTGTGTTATCGTACCTTGGTCCATTCTCGATCGCGGTACGGCTAGACGCCCGCCCCAGTCGCTTTCCCCCCCTCCTCCTCTCGCTATAGAGTAGGAGGGAGGGATGATCTGTTCTTGCTCGCTCCATCCAGGCCCGGCTCCCTCTCTCCCTACGCGGAGGGAGTAGGGGAGCCTGGACAGAATTTTAGGCTGGGAGTGACCTTGTTCTCCCTCGTGCTCTGTGGTGCCTCGGTGTGGCGGGGGTTGGGGGGTTGGCCTCCCCCCCTCTCCGGTTGCGCCGGCGTCCCGCGGAGTACACGGGAACTGATTTCTTCCCTCCTTGTTTTTCCCCCCCTGTGACGGCGGGCCTCTGCCTCGTCTACCCAGGCGTCCCATCGATTACGGGAGGGGGTGGTGGTAGGCTCCGCCAACCAACGGAGTGGATATGATTTCAGTTGGTCCTTAGCTTTCCATCGTTCCATCGTCGCCGGCGTTTACCCCTTTGGGCACTCTTCCGGTAGCGTTGGACAGCGCCGTGCTTCGGAGTCGTTCTCTGATTTTATTCTAGTTATGCTTAAGTTAGTTTAAGTATTTTATCTTAAGCTTGGGTCCCTCCCCTGCCCTATGTTGGAAATTTCTTTTATAGTTATATGTCATATACCTATATATTTACCTCTGGTTTGTGAAATTTCCTCCTCCGGCTTACACCGGAGTTATTGTATCACCTATTTATCCCATAAGGTTCTCAGGGGAGGGGTTATGCCCGATTTTTCATTAATCTCCGGCATGCGGCGGAGTACTAGAGTAGCCCTGTGAGTGTAATCTTGATACTCATGTATCTTTCCACTTACAGGCTACCAACTGCCAGCATCCCGGCTGTAACGCCGTGTTGCAGGACCCCTGCGGGCACGAGGTCTGCAGGACTCATGCTCCCTGCTCCACCAGCCATGCGGATCTGCAGGTCTGGTTTCATGAATCTTGTTCCATCTGTTACGAGCTTGTGAGTCAGTTTTTGGATGGGGTAAGTACTTTGGTCATCAGCACGTTCATGCAACATGAGTTCTGATATATGATTAAGCTTAAGTTCTTCTTAGTCTAGTAGTACCTTTATGCAATAGAAGTTCTGATATATTGCTAAACTTAAGCTTAATTTAGTCTAATGGTTAAGGTTCACCTTTAGCCTTAAGTTTTAATAATTGCCCTCTCCTTCAGGCTGCCGCAGTCAGGGACACCGCTCTCGCAACCCTGAGAGCTTGGGTCGGCGGATTCGGGAAGAACGCCGCTAAAGGACAGCCCTACATCTTGGAGAAAAGGCTGGTTGTCCTGTTGTTTCCCGGAGGCAAGTCGACAGGGTACGTCGACCCTACTGAGGCAGCCTCGACGATCGCGACAATCCAACGACAGGTGGAGCAATGCCTAAAAGAAGGAACAGGCCAGGATATCGCGGCGGAAGTCGCCACCTTAGATATTAATGTAGAGCCTATGGTAGGTGTGGATGATTTATTGGTTGAGGTAGGTATGTTGGACGCTCAAGGGCTTCCCTTGGGCACTCCTGGATCTTCATCTCCTGTCCCTTCTTCTTCTTCCTTCCAGGGCTTTACGGGGGCGGAGCTCCCGTATAGTGCATCCGACGCCTCTGTGGTCCCCAAGGTGAAGGGCCACAGGGCGCAAAAAACCCTTAATAAGTCGTCGTCGTCTAAAAAGACTTCTTCGTCGTCTTCAGCTCATAAGTCTCCGGCTTCTTACCACGGAGCAGAGAAAGTGAAAGCGTCTTCTTCTTCTTCGGTTTCAGTTCCTAAAGGGTCGAGGAGCAAGTCCTCCAAGGAGAGATCCCGCACTCCGGCGGAGTCGGCGGTCTCTCCTTCTCCTAAGGTAGTCCCCTCGGGGACTTCGTCAGGTTCTGCGCCAGCGAGTGGCTTTGATCCTGCTGCATTTTCCGCCGGGATGATGCAGCAGGTAGGAGATTTAGTAGGTTCTTTGAGATCTAGTATGGAGCAGATGTTCACCCAGTTGTCGGACAGGATGTCCACTCAAGAGAACCTCCTGCCTGGCTTTAATCAAGCTCCGCAAGCTGCTACCCCAGCAGCTAGTGCCAGTCTCCTTCAACTCCCTCCATATAAGTCCCTCCCGCCATTCTCCATGAGTAACCCTTGGAGAGTAGCGTCTTTCGCCCCTTTCCAAGATGGTCTTATCTCCATCCCGGAGTGCGGAACTCGAAGGATTGAAGACTCCTAGTTCTACCCTGAAAATCTACAGCCTCCTTTCATTGGCTACGCCAGGCTGACGGAGTCAGCATTGAATAGGGAGGACAAGATCCCGAAGGAGACAGTTCTCTATAGTAGGGATCAGGCACAGAGGGAATGGCTCCGCTGTTTGGAAGAATGGGACTGCATTAATACCAGGCTTCAAGCCTTTCAGAGCCCGTTCACAATCTTCACTACGGAAGAGGAAGCGCCACTTCCCTTCCTGACAAAGATTGCTAGTGTCACCATTCAAGCAGGCTTGAAAGGGGACCCTTTGCCGCAGTTGAGGGAGGCAGATCCCACATCTCCCCTTCTCCCTTCGTTTGGCGATATGTGGGAGGACTTGCCAGCCACCTTCACAGTGGGAAAGTTTAAACTGGACTGCGCTATGGACCAGTTCGGCGAGAAACTTCCAAGGCTTCCGGACAACCTCATCCAAACGGAGTTCGAGGCAAGGTCCAGGCTGGCAAGGACTCTGAACACAATGGTAATGACGGAAGTAGCGGCCCTCTCCTATGCATCTGAACCGCTCTTCAAGCTATTGACTAAATCACAGACTTATACAGTCCAATCGGACTTGTATGAGTTTGTAGTTGCAAGAGTCAATTGCAGGAAACATGTCCTCCAGGAAGCAACTATTCGGCATGAGCCAAATAAGTTGCTTTCCTCCAACATCTGGGGGCGGACCTCTTCCCGGAGTCAGCGGTTAAAGAGGTCCAGAACGAAGCTACGACACTCAACCAGAGTCTCAAAGATCGTTGGGGCCTCTCTGCTAAGAGGAAGCAGGACTCGTCTGCTTCAGGCAAGAAGCTGAAAAAGTCGAAGAGGTTTCAACCCTACCAAAAGAAACCTCAACACTTTGTTCAGGCAGTTTCAGCTGTCCCAGTCACCCAACCAGGACAAGCTGCCGCAACGAAGGGCCAGACTCAACCTATCCTCCTGATCTCACCTCAGGCTCAACCATCCACCTCTTACGCTGTCTCCCCGGCGTTCAACCAAGTGTACGAAGGCCAGGCTTTTCAGCACTTCAACCGGTTTGCCAGGGGAAGTAGGGCCAGAGGAACGTTTCGTCAGAGAGGATCAGGCAGAGTCATCAATAGAGGAAAACACTTCCGTGGAGGCCGTAGAGCTCACCCCGCACAGCAACAGTGAGATCCCCAAGGTAGGAGGGAGGCTGTTCCTCTTCCAGCACCGGTGGGGGTTCAGCAAATGGGCACAAAGTATTGTGTCAAAATGTCTGGGTTGGAGCTGGATCAAAGGGGGGGCCCCCCTCCACCCAGACCATTCCTTCAACTTCCATCGAAGGAATTGACAGATTATGCGGAGGAACTCCTTCAGAAAGGAGCAATATCGAGAGTCAAGCATTTAAAATTTCAAGGTCGCTTGTTCAGCGTGCCAAAGAAAGGCTCATTAAAAAGAAGAGTAATCTTAGACTTGTCCCAGTTAAACTTATCCATTCTCTGCGACAAGTTCAAAATGTTGACCATCTCGCAGGTACGGACCTTACTTCCCCGTGGGGCCGTCACCACCTCTATCGATCTTACAGACGCATACTATCATATCCCAATAGCGAGACACTTTCGCCCTTACCTAGGCTTCAAGCTAGGGGACCAGGCATTCTCATTCAAAGTGATCCCCTTCGGGCTGAATGTAGCTCACAAGGTATTCATGAAATTAGCGGAAGTAGTCGTTCAACAACTGAGGTCGCAAGGGATAATGGTAGTAGCATACCTCGACGATTGGTTGATCTGGGCACCAACCGTCGAGGAATGCCGCAAAGCCACAATGAAAGTAATTCAGTTCCTGGAATATCTGGGGTTCCAGATAAACAAGGGAAAATCAAGTCTCACTCCGGAGTCCCGATTTCAATGGCTAGGCATCCAATGGGATTTATCCTCTCACAATCTGTCAATTCCAATAGCCAAGAGGAAAGAAATAATGAAGTCAGTAAAGCAATTTCTAAAGTACAAATATGCTTCAAGGAGAAACCAGGAAAGGATCCTAGGTTCTCTTCAGTTTGCTTCAGTGACGAACATCTTGATGAAAGCCAAACTGAAAGACATAAACCGGATCTGGCGCTCAAGGGCAAATGTCAGATCTCGGGACAAGTTGTCAGCAATCCCGCAAATCCTTCGGAACCGTCTGCGTCCTTGGACACAGATGAAGAATCTGTCCATGTTGGTACCTCTTCAATATCCTCCTCCGGGAATAACTATCCACACAGACGCTTCATTAAGCGGTTGGGGAGGGTATTCTCAGTTCAAGAAGGTTCAGGGAACTTGGTCACCACAGTTCCGCCAGCTTCACATAAACGTATTGGAAGCCATGGCAGTGTTCCTGACCCTAAGGAGGCTCCTTCCACCAAAGAACTCTCATGTAAAATTGGTTCTGGACAGTGCAGTAGTAGTTCACTGCATCAACAGGGGAGGTTCCAAATCAAGACATCTGAACCATGTCATGATAGCCATCTTTTCCCTGGCGGACAAGTACAAAAGGCACCTCTCCTCCACCCACCTGGCGGGAGTAAGGAATGTGATAGCAGACGCTCTATCCCGGTCAGTTCCCTTGGAGTCAGAATGGTCTCTGGACAACAGTTCGTTCAATGGATAACACCGGAGTGTCCCAGTCTCCAAGTAGATCTCTTCGCTTCTCAAGCAAACCACAAGCTTCCATGCTATGTGGCTCCCAACCTGGACCCTCTGGCATATGCCACAGACGCTCTGTCCATAGACTGGAACCAGTGGAAGAAGGTTTACATCTTTCCTCCAGTGAATCTTCTTCTGAAAGTTCTGAACAAACTCAGGACTTTCAAGGGACAAGTGGCCCTAGTAGCACCGGACTGGCCGAAGAGCAACTGGTATCCTCTGCTTCTGGAATTGGGTCTTCACCCCCAACGGATTCCCAATCCCAGACTCTCTCAATCAGTACAAATGAAGACTGTGTTCGCTTCCTCAGGAATTCTCAAAGCCCTAACTTTATGGACTTCATGAAGTTTGCGGCTAAAAAAGATCCAGGTATAGATCCCCAGAATATCCTTTTCCTGGAATCAGATAAAAGGGATTCAACTCTGAGGCAGTATGACGCTGCAGTTAAGAAGTTGGCATCTTTCCTGAAGAAATCAAACATCAAAACCATGACTATCAATTCAGCTATATCCTTTTTTAGGTCTTTGTTTGAAAAAGGGTTAGCAGCTAGCACTATTACTACGAATAAGTCAGCCTTGAAGAAGATCTTTCAAATGGGTTTTAACATAGACTTAACAGATTCCTATTTTTCGTCTATTCCCAAGGCTTGTGCTAGACTTAGACCTTTCTGTAAAGGCCTACTTCTGTGTCATGGTTTTTGAATGATGTCCTCAAATTGGCTTCAGACACTGACAACTCTACTTGTTCTTTTATAATGCTCTTAAGAAAAACGTTCTTTTTGCTAAGGCTGTGTAATTCAATCCTCCTAAACTGATGACATGGATGATCCAAATGTTTAGTAATTACAGTAGCATTCAGATCAGTCATGACCTTATCTAGTGCACATTAATATTTTGTACTTTAGTTTTGTCTATGTCTGTTTTCAACAGGAAGGGTGGCAAGAGCATGTAGAGCATGTGAAGAGAGAGAGAGAGAGAGAGAGAGAGAGAGAGAGAGAGAGAGAGAGAGAGAGAGAGAGAGAGAGAGAGAGAGAGAGAGAGAGATACAGACATTCATGTGAATGCTAGCTTTCTTTAAGTTCAATATGTATTAGCTAAAAATGCCATTGTCAGTTACATGCTCTCTCCTTGTCATATCTTGATGAAAAACCCATTATATTCTAAAAGTATGTTTACAATATTTCGAGAGGACACACCAACTCAAGCCTCCAGGATTGGGCAAGCCCTATTATTTACTGTGTATGTTTGCTCTATTTCAGAAATACACTGTGTATTTCACAGTATGAGAAACAGATATTAGGGTTTGATGAAGTCAAAATATTTGCAGCACACATCTGTGAGAGCACTAAGAACATACCCTTCACAAACAAGGGGGAAGGGACTGTTTGCACTACCTATACAACCCAACTACTGCATTTCAAAAATGCTATAATAAAATATACACAAAACTGGAACATGTATCAAAGTATGCTCAAATAAATTCCTAATAAATAACATAGATCATACAGGTATAATTTCGTACCTTTGGTTATAACTTTGGAATCATCTTTTGTTAAAGTTATAACAACTTGAGATCCTGTATGGTTGTGATCACCAATTAAGCGAGCTGCTGCTGTTGCTGTTCCAGTTGCACTATTCATGCTTCCACTAAGTCCTGTTCCCACAAGGCTTAAACCAGGTGTATGTGGTGTTTCAGAATCAGCTTGGTCTCTGGAATCTCTAGATAATGATGACCTTGATTCAATCTCCATTTCATCAGATTCAGACCCACTAACCTTGGCAGCTGGAAAATGAAATTTTACTAACTTAATTTCAATAACTTAATTTCAATAACACACAATTTTGGTTAGCATTATATATAAGTAAACCACTTTGAGAGTCATTCCTGCGACTAGAAACATAAAAGCAAAAATTATTCTGAAAGGTGCTAAAGTACACTGCTACAATATTTATTTTGCAGCTACAGAGCTGACCAATTTTGCATGGGTTCTGGAAAACTTATTCTTATATATAAGTATGTAATGTGAGGAAGAATAAACTAAAGTATTTATATGTATGCCAAGATGAAATCAATAACAGTTCGAGTGTCCAACACTCAGATGATCTAACACTGCTCTATCTTACAAAATCAGTTTCTCTGATAAGGTAGTAATTTGTTATGCTTGAATAAACTATGATATAAAATTTTCCAATCTAAATAATTCATTCTTGGGGGAGTAATTAAAGTATAGAAAAAAATGCACAAAGAGGAGTAATTAAAGTACAGAAAAAAAAATGCACAAAGCTAAAACATGGAAACAAGTTTAATATACTCTACCTTTGGCATCCGTTACACTAGGTTTGAAAGTAGGAAATGGTATAGTATTTTCTAGACGACTACAACAACTTTCAGCGAGTTGCTGGTAAAAAGTATAATTTGCTGCTTTTATTGAGAAAGAATCTTCTCGTTGCCCTTGCCTTCGTCCACAATTGCAAAAACTCACGTAAACAACACCAGAGTTATGAGCCATTACCGGAAGGGTGCTGGAAAAATACACAAAAATAATTCAAGTGTCTGTATTCCAAAAAGCAGTGATTCTACAATGTGTATCTGAGTGAGATAAAAATCCTACAATGTTTTCCAGTATAATATCCAACATTATCACAACATCTTTGTTATCTCATAGCATGCACCCATCACTGCTTCTGCACAAACCCATCCATCACAAAATACTTGATTTTTGAAGTCTGTCACAAGGAACTAGTATTCTTATTCTATTAAGCATCAACTATTCATAATTTGGTGACACAACTCGAGATTCTGAGGTGAAATTTATTATTATATATACCATGTAATTCATTGAGTTTTATTTCACCATACAAAAGTTAGAATAACATTAAGAACATCAATATACATGCAATATTCTTTGTCTAAATGAGACTTCATCATTGTAAAAATAACTATGGCTGACACAGAAAGGTCATTATGCTATCGATTATATTTGAGGTCACCACCACAACATATAAAAAAAATAAAGCCCATCAGCATCTTCATTTTATTTGGGTTTTTATCACACCATGATAATTTTGAAACAAGTTCCTTAGTTTTCATCCATAAAATAACTTAACTTGACAAATCTGTTGTTTCCTTTCAAAATAACTAAGAAATACAGTGGTACCTCGACATACAAAATTAATCCATTCCGAGGTGGCCTTCGTAACCTGAGCTTTTTGTATCTTGAATCGCATTTTACATGTAAATTACCTCATTTGTTCCAAGCCCTACAAAAACACCCCAGTAAATTTTATAGTAAAGCTAAATTGACCAATAAACAATGAAATACAACAATTTGGATCGTTCAATACCTAACTTAACCCTTAAACGCCGAATGGACGTATTAAACGTCGAGTCAAAATGTCTCCCGTATGCCGAATGGATGTACCATGCGTTGACTCAAAAAAGTTTTTTTAAAAATTCGCGGAAAAATACTTATAGGCCCACCAGCTGAAAACTTTTGAATCACGCGCCTTGGGGGATGCTGGGAGTTCACTGATGAAGGCGTTGTTTTGTTTACAATCGTTACGCAGGCGCGAATTTCTTTCTTATCGCACTAAAAAGTATCAGTGACACATCTCAAAAATTATTTTGTCACTTTGACATAATTTTTGCACCATTTTAAATTATTCGTTACATGAAGTATTATATATGAAAATGTGCGCAATTTCATTTAGAATACAACAAAAAATACTCATGATTGTAGCTTTTATCAGTTTTGAAATATTTCCATATAAATAACGATAAGTGCCAAAATTTCAACCTTCGGTCAACTTTGATTCTACTTAAATGGTCGAAAAACACAATTGTAAGCTAAAACGCTTATATTTTAGTAATATTCAACTATTTACCTTAATTTTGCAACAAATTGGAAGTCTCTAGCACAATATTTTAATTTATGGTGAATTTATGAAAAACTTTTCCCTTACGTCCAACGCGGGGTAAAACTCTTCCGAAAAAAATCATACATGCGATTGTGGTAATGTTTGCACCATTTTAAAATTAGCCGTTACATAAAGTTTTATATATGGAAATGTGCGCAATTTCATGCACAATACAACTAAAAACAACCCACGGTTGTAGCTTTTATCAGTTTTGAAATATTTTCATATAAAAAATGATAAGTGACAAATTTTCAACCTTCGGTCAATTTTGACTCTACCGAAATGGTCGAAAAACGCAATTGTAAGCTAAAACTCTTATATTTTAGTAATATTCAATCATTTACCTTCATTTTGTAACAAATTGGAAGTCTCTAGCACAATATTTCGATTTATGGTGAATTTATGAAAAAAATAACATTTTCCTTACGTCCGCGCGGTAACTCTTCCAAAAAAATCATACATGCGATTGTGGTAATGTGTGCACCATTTTAAATTAGCCGTTACATAAAGTTTTATATATGAAAATGTGTGACATTTCATGTAGAATACAACGAAAAATAATTGAAGGCTGTAGCTTTTCTCATTTTTGAAATATTTGCATATAAATCACGATAAATAGGAAAAAAACCACGTTCGGTCAACTTTGACTCTACCGAAATGGTAAAAAAACGCAATTGTAAGCTAAAACTCTTATATTTTAGTAATATTCAATCATTTACCTTCATTTTGAAACAAATTGGAAGTCTCTAGCACAATATTTCGATTTATGGTGAATTTATGAAAATAACTTTCCTTCCCTCTGCACGCGGATTCTCCGCCATAAATCTCCGAAATGCATACATCGCATTCTCGGAAAATTTGCTCCGTTTCATATTAGGCATTTCATAGAGTTTTATATATGAAAATGTGCGCAATTTCATGTAGAATAAAAGGAAAAATATTTGAAGGTTGTAGCTTTTCTTATTTCCGAAATACAGTGGACCCCCCGTATTCGCGTTCTCCAGATTCGCGGACTCACACATTCGCGGATTTCTCTCGGGAAGGTTTCCTTGCATTATTCGCGGAAAATTTGCGCATTCGCGGTATTTTTCTATGGTAAATATCCACAAATTCCTGGGGTTTTTTTTATGAATTTCATCATAAAATGCACTTTTTGTGATAAAACTATTAAAAAAACCATGTATGAAAATTTTTAGTGGGTTTTTCTTGAGTTTTAACTAACAAAATAGGCTGTTTTTAGCATTTTTATAGGGGTTCCAAACATTCCCGGGTTCTAACTATTCACGGGGGGGGGGTCTGGTACGAATCCCCCGCGAATACGGGGGGACCACTGTAATTGCATATAAAAAAAAATTATAAAAAATTTCGACATTTGGTCAACTTTAACTCGTCCGAAATGGTCGAAAACTGCAATTGTAAACTAAAACTCTTACAGTATTGTAATATTCCATCATTTAACTTCATCTTGAAACAAATTCGAAGTCTCTATAACAATATTTAGATTTATGGTGAATTTAAAAAAATATATTTTTTTACGTCCGCGCGTTACGAATTCATGCATCATTTTGTGATATATTTTCTCTGTGTTGCTTTTATCGTTTTTACAATGTGTTATTATACCAAAATGATCGCAATTTAGTGTACATTACAACGAAAAAAAAGTAACTTGTTACCTTTAACCGTTTTGCGCACAGCGTGATTTGAATACAATTATATATGAAATTTCATTTTTGCGCTACAATTATATATGAAATTTCATTTTTGCGCTATCATATATTGCATTATTTATATATGATAATGATAATTTTTTTCATTTCTGATGGTTGCATACTAAACTTCAGGCAATGACAAAAAAAGGAGCCAAAAATGAACTCTTAATCTTGAAAACTAAGCACGTTGTGTTTTTTTGAAAAAAAATATTTTTTCCGGATTCCGCCTCACTCTGAAAACACCTCCCCTCTTCCTCCCTTTTCTTTTTCTTTTCCTTTTCTTTCTTTTTTTTCTTTTATGGCACACGGGCAGACAATTTTTTTTTTTACCGCTTCCGGCGTTTAAGGGTTAATACGAACTACCCGTATATGTATCTGTAAATAAAGTGTATTAGTTTACATGGTACGTATACAAGAAATACTGTACGTACATACGTATGTATGTAGTAAAATGTGGAACCTTACCTTTCGAGTGAGGCTATCTCCGAAAGTGGCGACAGAGGAGGAGGACAAACGGTAGAAAATTTGTTACGTAGTACGTACACTCAACTTAACGAAACACATTAAAAATGTAAGGAAACATAAACTAAACTTTATAAAACACATCAACAAAACCGTAACACTTAACTTTACAAACTTAAAATTAAATTTTTTTTGTCATTTTTTTATTTTTACATTTTCTAAAAACTTTTTTCATATTTACATTTTTTACAAAATTTCAATTTCTTCACCACTAAATGGATGCCAGTCCGTTTACGGAATTTATCAAACCAACCCCGAGAAGCCTTGAAGTCTGGGGTTGCCGTCAATGTCCCTTCTCCTCTGTCGTCTTCGGCCTGGGTAATCAAATCGCCGAAAATAGCACTGGCCTTCTGGCAGATTGCCATCTCGATTATCGTATCGCCAGCGATTTCTTTGTCCTCAATCCATAGAAGAAGCAGCCTCTCCATCTCATCATGCATGTGCTCCTCTTGGTTGGACAAAATAGTCACGCCCTTGGAAGGTGTAGCTGCTTTGATGGCTTCCTTCTGCTTAAGGATGGTGCCTATCGTCGACGGATTTCGGCAGTATTCCTTTGCGATCACACTCAACTGCATGCCAGCTTCATACTTTTTTATTATCTCCATTTTTGTCTGCATAGAAAGCATCTTCTTCTTTCCGTGAACTTCAGCAACTTTCTTGGGACCCATGACTATACTGTATGTAATTAAGTTATGTAGTATACTAATTAAGTTCTCACACAACACGATAAAGTAGTACAACAAAATCACTAACACGAATTTACATTAACAAACGAATTCCGCGTGTGTTACGATAACGCTGGTGCGAAGGAATGGCTGAAGAAGAACGCCTTTACATAAAGGCATGATGCTGACCAATAGGAGAGCAGGATCTTATGGCAGTGACTAGCATCAGGAACAAATGGGAGAGCGGGAGGATGGTGGCGAGTCTACTCAGTTGGCAGCGTGCAAATTTTAAAATTATCAGTGGTCCGGGCGAATCTTGGGACTTTACAACAACAACCTTTCGTATCCTGAACTATTTTCGTATGCAGAGCCAAAAAAATCTTCATATTTGCTTTCGTAACCCGAATTTTTTGTAAGTTGAGCCTTTCATATGCCGAGGTACCACTGTATTATCATATAAAAATTATAAAAAAAATTATACAAAGTCATCTTGATATTAATCAGTAAAATTTATACCAAAGTACTGAGAGTAAAACAAAGTTATCTCTTGCACAACTAATGACAGATCAATCGCTTGACAAAGCAACATCATCATCATTACTATGATTTATAAAAAGCAATGATTCTGAATTGGATGAATGTTACTATCAGTGTCACTAAAATCATCAGTTACTATAATCATCATAAAAAATTTCACCTATGATAAGAGTAGATTATTTTTCCAGAGCACTCACATCAAACCACAACTACAGTGCCTTTTTCCTCTGCTGCTCTGGTCATCTTGAAAAATACATATCCATTGTTTCCCTGGTAGAATTCTTCAATGGTGGTAATGGGAAGTAGCCTGAGCAATGGACTAGGAAAGTCATTCAGTCTGAAAAAAGATTCTGCTGTGGAGCTAAGCCCATAAGATTTTTCATCCAACATGGTAGTAAGGTGACCAAAGGCATCCTAACTGATGAAGATGACCCAAATAGTAGGCAGAGGAGCTTCTGGAGATTGTGACTGCCCAGTAATTGTCTCCAACACAGGTGTCCTCCTTGATGGAGGACATTTCCTACTAATATTAATGCATGAATTCCTGGCCCTTACAAACTTGCAAGACTGATTCCTAGGCCCTCACAGTTCTTTAATGGTAGGGGGGACACCTACGGCAGTAATGCTCAAGGCCAAGAAGATGGCACACTTATTGGGCATGACTCTGATTCTCTCCATTAGGGTCACAGACTACTTCAGGCTAACTTTAACAAAAGGAAACAAGATGCAACCACAAAATGGTCACTGTCCTAATATCCTCATAGAACCTCTAAGACCTGAGGGTTTTCGAACTCCCTGAACCACAGCAGTTCCCAGAGAAGCTTTTCACAAAGTTTTTAGAGAAAAAACTGGCACTAAACTAGGGTTGGGATGACTGACCTTGGTACCTAAACCTCTAGAATCCTTTCTGTACTAGTCACAAGTATTCACCTATCTCCTTCCTCATCTTTGAGTAAGCTAAGGCAACCCAAAGTTCCATCTACCCCTTAGAGAAGACCATATGTACTTTCCTCCAGGCATAAGTAGTCCCAGGAGACAACAGCCAACCTTTCAGATGATGCAGACATCAGTCTTCAGCCAAGTAGCAAGCTTGAAGAAAAAGAACATACAGATAATTCTTCCATCAAAGGGGCCATCTCT
Organism: Macrobrachium nipponense; assembly: GCF_015104395.2. Taxonomy (NCBI): domain Eukaryota; kingdom Metazoa; phylum Arthropoda; class Malacostraca; order Decapoda; family Palaemonidae; genus Macrobrachium; species Macrobrachium nipponense. The sequence continues at coordinate 93,621,679 of NC_087201.1, read as the reverse complement.
CAGTAAATTTTAGGAGGTCTTGGTAGAGGACAAGGCAAAGCCATTGGCAGTGCATACAACTGAATCGGTTACCAGCCCTCCTTTCTACAAATAAGTTACCCTCACATCACGCCATGTGGATTACAAGTGGAGTGGGAATCCTGAGATTTTAGGCCTTGTGAAATAGATGATTGAAATACAAGAAATCAAAGAAGTGACTGAGCTGTCCATCAGTCACAGCCTATTATACAATGTTGTATTTTGGTCCCAAAAGTAACATGAGGTTGGCCCTTAACTACACACCTTACAATTATGGTATTGGTCATGACAGTTAAGGCACTTATACAAATATACATATTTATCAACATATCTACATACACAATACATAAACATATATGAGTACAGAAATAAGGGATTTTGACAAAGGAAGAATCTATTTCTGGGGAAAGACCTGTGTCACCCGGTGAAAAGTTCCTGTAGCTCACTTTTCCAAGTATAAATAGATCCTAAATATACAGATAAAAAGCTAGCATGGTATGCTGAAGTTACTACCCTCAGCTCGAACACCCCAAGGGCGTCGGTATAAGCATAAGACCGAGTGGAAGCCACTACCCACAGGTCTTCTGCCAATTAGAGGATTCCTCTCCAAAGTCCCTCCCATGGCAAGAGCCGTTACAAAGGCTACTCCCCTTACCTTCCGCTCGCTCTCGCTACTACTACTACTACTACTACCCACCCGCCATCTTCATTCCTGGAATAGACACCCAAGCTTGAACTGGTTAAGGGTGGAGAAAGAAGAAGAAGGGATGGGTTCACCAGGCAACACAGGTCTTCCCCCAGAAATAGATTTTTCCTTTGTCAAAATCCCTTTTCTGGGTTCGACCTGTGTCTGCCGGTGAAAAAGTATCAGAGAATTTCCATCCAAGCTTAACAGATACCAAACGAGTATATCAAAAAGGGGGGATAATGAAACCTAAGGTTCACTTAAAGAGTAAATTTAATGCACTGTAATAAGGCGGAAATTTACTTACTTACTAATTACACTAGAACTTAAACTATGGCTTAAAACTAGCAATAATAAGATAATACAATAAGACAATATAAAGAATGGTATCTGAAGCAATATACAAAAGATATGTACAGACAGGTCAGTGATACCGATATGGTCTCAACACTATGTACATGTTCCAGTGACGGGATGGCAAACCAACCAGCCCGGCCTGGAAGAGAGAGGGTTGGCAGGGAATACGAGCGAGGCAGGTAGGAAGGAGAGAGTATTAATGGGAAAAAGGACTGACAAAAAGGGGCTAAGGGAAGGAATTGATAAGACTTGGTCATTCGGGGGAGACTATGCTCCCTGCAGCCACTGTTGAGAATTTAAGGGCCTCTAAGTTTTTGAGATAGTGGCGTTTAAATACTGCTGGAGATTTCCAACCCATATATTTCTTCAGGTCTTCGAAATTCATATTGTGAAAATAGTTAATGGAGGTAGCCACTGCTCGGATGTCATGGACGTGTGGGACTGAATCCGGGTTGGCCTGTTTAATAAAGTAGAGTATTGGTTGTCTAATACCTTTATGAGAAATCGTACCACCTTTCTCTCTAATGAAAAGGGGTCCTGAAGATTTTTCGGAAGTCCTGGCCAAAAAGGATTTAAGGGTAACGACAGGACACAATGATGAGTCCTGTGTTAGAGGAATAATTTTCCATGGAGCCCATCTGTTTTGTGGGTCCTCGTTCTTAGCCAAGAACTTCCGATCTGGGGATAGTAATACTTCACCCGACAGGAGGAATTCAATATGATCTGGATTTCTAGAGAGAGCCGAGAGTTCAGATATTCTGGCACCTGAAGCCAGGGCCATTAAGAATAAGGTCTTTCTGAGAAGGGTTATATATGAGCATGACTCATTATCAGTGTCTGAGGCTAATTTAAGTACGCCATTCAAAAACCAAGAGACTGTATGAGGGCGGTCTATTGGTCTCAGACGGGCACATGCTCTTGGAATCGAAGAGAAGTATGAATCTGACAAGTTAATATTAAAGCCAAGCTGAAAAATCTTCCTTAAGGCAGATTTGATCGTAGTAATGGTACTAGCGGCTAGGCCTTTCTCAAATAGAGTTCTAAAGAACAAAATTGCCAGATTTGTAGTCATATTTTGAGCAGCTGAATCTTTTAGAAAAATGGCCAAATTCTTTACTGCTGAATCATACTGCCTGAGCGTTGAATCTCTTTTATCTGATTCTATGAATAAGATGTTTAGTGGATCAATACTAGCGTCCTTTTTGGGCTGCAAACTTCATGAAGTCCATAAAATTAGGGCACTCAGAATTCTTGATGAAGCTGACACAGTCTGAGTTTGTACTACCTGTGTCAGTTCTGGACGGGGGATCCGTTTGGGCCGGAGATTCAGCTCTAGAAGAAGCGGAAACCAGTTGCTTTTTGGCCAGTTGGGTGCCACTAATGCTACCTGTCCTGTGAAAGATCTTAGCTTGTGCAGGACCTTCAAAAGAAGAAACACATGGTGGAAATAGGTAAATCTTCTGCCAATTGTTCCAATCTATGGACATCGCATCTGTGGCGTAAGCTAGAGGGTACAGGTTGGGTGCCACGTAACATGGTAGTTTGTGATTGGATTCCGTAGCGAATAGGTCTACTTGAAGATCCGGGATTTGATTGCAAATCCACCAGAACGACTTCCTGTCCAGGGACCCCTCCCATTCCAGCGGAGTTGTCCTGGAAAGTGCGTCTGCAATAACATTCTTTACTCCTGCCAGGTGAGTTGCTGACAGGTGCCAATGATTTTTCGCTGCCAACGAAAATATCGCAATCAATACGTGATTTAGTTTGCTTGACCTGGAGCCTCTGTTTATGCAGTGGACTACTACTAAACTGTCCGAGACTAGCCTTATATGACTGTTTCTGGCTGGAGTCAGTCGTTTTAGGGTCAGGAAAACTGCCATCGCTTCTAGAATATTGATGCGGAACTGGCGGAACATATCCGACCACATTCCCTGGACTTTCTTGTATTGCGAGTATCCTCCCCAGCCGCTCAGAGATGCATCCGTGTGGATGGTTAGAGACGGCGGAGGGAATTGCATTGGTACTGACTTGGCCAGGTTCCAGCTTTCCGTCCATGGACGAAGCCTTTTTGTCAAAATGGGTGGAATTACGGAGATCTTGTCCCTGAGATTGATGTTGGCTCTCTTCCTCCAGACTCGATTGATATCCTTCAATCTGGCTTTCAATAGGACGTCCGTCACCGACGCAAACTGTAGCGAACCTAGGATTCTCTCTTGGGTACGCCAAGAAGCCTTTTTGTTCTTGAGGAACTGTTTCGTAGCTGTCGCTATCTCCTTGACCTTCTTGGGTGGGAGAGATAGCTTGTTTTTAATCAGTTTCCAGCTGCTACCAGAAGGTTTATCCTATGTTAAGACCTCAGATTTGTTAGCTCTAAAAAAAAATTTAAAAAATTGTTATAGCTTTCCATGTTAATCCCTTAGAGGTAATCTTTGATTTTAAAATACATAGATATGTAGATTATCTACTATCATTGAATAAACATGTATTGGTTGATGCTAATTTAATATAGAAGGAATATTCTGGAGTACTTGTAGTTTCAAAACACTAATAATGACCCTTACAAACAGGACCTTTCTTTTGATAATGTTAATGAAAGGATTAATAATATATCTCTCACTAAAGTCTATAATGAAAGATGTTTTAATTTTTAAATAATGTGAGAGCTTGCTTTTTACTTTAACCCCTTTGCCACCGGCCTGTTGCACTGCTGCAAATGCTTGCATACCGCATGAGACCCCCTGTCAACCGTGAATATCAATCATTACTTGCTCCCACTAAATTTTATGTTATTCATATTTTTCCTTTATATTCTTATGTGAAAACATTGTGTATATATCAATGAACATTTTTTACCTCATCGGCAAAAATAAAAGACCATAAGGATATCGGAAAAAATAGGAATATTTAGTGGAAAATGTAATTGCAGAAGTAGAAACAGTTATAAAGTAGTAGAAATCGTAGTAAAGTAGTAGAAATAAAGTAGCAGAAAAAGTAGTAAAGTATTAGTAAAATAGTAGTAGTAGTAAGTACTAGTTTCCCTACTGAAACAGTTAGTCCTAGGTTTCATACAGAAACAGCATATACATCAATGAATGTTTACGGCATTGGTAATAATAATAATAATAATAATAATAATAATAATAATAATAATAATAACAATAATAATAATAATAATAATGTGGCGCCGTGGAGGAGTGGGTTAGGTCGTCAATGGACTTAAGTCAAGTTAAGCAACATTGGGGCTGGTCAGTCGTTGGATGGGTGACTGCTCTCCTCAGCGTTGATTCCTTAGGAAAGGATCTTCACCATAATTTCCTCAGTCTACTCAGCTGTAAATGAGTACCTATCCCTGATGGGTTAGGGTCCAGCTATGGGTTAAATAGCAAAACTCAGCAATGATGGAAAGAAATGAAGGAATAAACGACAACGACGTAAATGGAACCTCTGGCAACAGAGGAGCTTCGTCCGGCAACCAGGTATTCAACCCAATTGAAGGGGAAGACGGTCAGGTACTTGGAGGCCGTCATCCAGCAACTGATCACCACAACAACAGTAATCAACAGCCTGAGATTGGAGCTACAGAAGCAAAAAGGAAGAAATGGACAAGAGAAGAAAATAAGGAAATATGGAGATGCTACATCAGAAGCAACCCGACGGAGAGAGGATATAGAAGAAGGTTGATCAACATCTGGAATGAGAGGAATAACACCCCCCAAACAGCAGAGGCTGGCAGACCAAGTAAGGAACATAAAGAAAAAGAACTGGCTCTCCCCAACAGAAAGGGAAGAACTGGAAAGGGACATGTCACACGACAACGAATTACACGAAGGCGAACTGAGAGACGATGCCACAAAAGACGACAGGGAGGATGAGGTATCAAACAACGACACACGAAGAAACACCGACGAAGTAACAGAGAGGACGGAATGGGTAGAAAAGATTAGACAATGGATGGAGCCAGATACAGAGAGAACAAATATCCCCTCCATGAAAGCCTACAACACCAAGAAATTAAGGGAGAAAACAAGTGAGGTCAATGAAATAATGGGCATAATACACACCACCAGTATCACAGAAACAAATAACTTGGCATATGCAGGAGCAAGATTAGTAGCAGAACTGATGGGGATTCGAACACCAACACCACCAGCACAACCAGCCCAAAAGAAACCAAAACAGCAACCTCCTTGGAAAAGACGCCTGGAAAAGCAAATCATGGTGATGAGATCTGACTTGAGTAAACTGAAAGAGATGGCAGAAAAAAGGCTAAGAAGCAAGAAAACAAGGGAGGAACTCAACGAGAAATACAAAGTACAAGAGAGGGGACTAAACAACACAATAGAAGATGTAAAACAGAGGCTTAAGGCCAAAGCACATAAGATCCAACGGTACATGAACAGGAATAAGGGATACCAACAGAACAAACTATTCGGAACCAACCAGAAAAGACTATACAGCCAACTAAAAGGGGAAGACAACCACCCAGAAATTCCTGAAGCCGAACCAAGTAAGAGACTCTGGGAAAACATATGGAGCAATCCGGTATCACACAACAATCATGCAACATGGCTCCAGGAAGTCAAGGAAGAAGAAACAGGGAGAATAAAACAAAGATTCACAGAGATCACGACAGACACAGTCAGACACCAACTAAAGAAAATGCCAAACTGGAAAGCCCCAGGTCCCAATGAAGTCCATGGATACTGGCTCAAAAACTTCAAGGCCCTACACCCACGAATAGCAGAACAACTCCAGCATTGTATCTCAAATCACCATGCACCCAAATGGATGACCACAGGAAGAACATCCTTAGTACAAAAAGACAAGAGTAAGGGAAATATAGCCAGTAACTACAGGCCTATCACCTGCCTACCAATAATGTGGAAGTTACTAACAGGTATCATCAGTGAAAGGCTATACAACTACCTAGAGGAGACAAACACCATCCCCCACCAACAGAAAGGCTGCAGAAGGAAGTGTAGGGGCACAAAAGACCAGCTCCTGATAGACAAAATGGTAATGAAGAACAGTAGGAGAAGGAAAACCAACCTAAGCATGGCATGGATAGACTATAAGAAAGCCTTCGACATGATACCACACACATGGCTAATAGAATGCCTGAAAATATATGGGGCAGAGGAAAACACCATTAGCTTCCTCAAAAACACAATGTGCAACTGGAACACAATACTTACAAGCTCTGGAATAAGACTAGCAGAGGTTAATAACAGGAGAGGGATCTTCCAGGGCGACTCACTGTCCCCACTACTCTTCGTAGTAGCCATGATTCCCATGACAAAAGTACTACAGAAGATGGATGCCGGGTACCAACTCAAGGAAAGAGGCAACAGAATCAACCATCTGATGTTCATGGACGACATCAAGCTGTATGGTAAGAGCATCAAGGAAATAGATACCCTAATCCAGACTGAAAGGATTGTATCTGGGACATCAGGATGGAGTTTGGAATAGAAAAATGCGCCTTAGTCAACATACAAAAGGCAAAGTAACGAGAACTGAAGGATAAAGCTACCATATGGGAGCAACATCAAACACATAGATGAGACAGGATACAAATACCTGGGAATAATGGAAGGAGGGGATATAAAACACCAAGAGATGAAGGACACGATCAGGAAAGAATATATGCACAGACTCAAGGTGATACTCAAGTCAAAACTCAACGCCGGAAATATGATAAAGCCATAACACACATGGGCAGTGCCAGTAATCAGATACAGCGCAGGAATAGTTGAATGGACGAAGGCAGAACTCCGCAGCATAGATCAGAAAACCAGGAAACATATGACAATACACAAAGCACTACACCCAAGAGCAAATACGGACAGACTATACATAACACGAAAGGAAGGAGGGAGAGGACTACTAAGTATAGAGGACTGCGTCAACATCGAGAACAGAGCACTGGGGCAATATCTGAAAACCAGTGAAGACGAGTGGCTAAAGAGTGCATGGGAAGAAGGACTAATAAAAGTAGATGAAGACCCAGAAATATACAGAGACAGGAGAATGACAGACAGAACAGAGGAACTGGCACAACAAACCAATGCACGGACAATACATGAGACAGACTAAAGAACTA
>NC_087201.1:93513539-93614016 GCF_015104395.2 Macrobrachium nipponense | reverse complement strand
GATGTCACTAGTGGTGCTGACATCACGGCTTCCCCTCGACCCAAGGAGGAGCCACTGGCTCAGGGATACAAAATGGCTGACCCCGTGATGTTACCAGCGGTGCTGACGCCATGGCTTCCCTCTGACTCAAGAAGTGGCAAGTGTCACTGGCGAAGCAATACAATATGGGTGACCCCAGCTACCAATGAAGACGAAGCCAGGAATTGGGGGAGAGCTTTGGGTAGCCTGAGGAGGGGGAGGCGAGCATCCACGAAGTGCGTCAAACAAACCCTCCAAGGAGGGTGAACCCCATAGCCCAAGCGACCTCTAGAGCGCCGCCATTTTGGACGTCTCCGACTTGGAAAACAAAAGAAACTGATGAAAAAGGCTCCTCCCTCTAGGGAAATAAATTAACTTCCGGGAAGAAGGGGTGACATTACATAATAAATCAGCCTGAGGGCCTCCCAATATTCTATCAACAAATCGATGGCAAGAAAAGGAGCAAAGGCACTACACTAGTATGGGGTGTGACTGTGGCAAGAGACGAAGCATCGGGAAGAAGAGATGAAAATCCCTCCCACGAAGGAAGGGTAGAAACTACAATGCTCCCTCTCTCCCTCTTACTATAAAATAACTTCCACTGGTCTCTAGGCCACACGGGATTTTTTATGGTACAAACATTACGACACCTACTGCAAGTCTTGTGGGGATCTGTCGCTGAAGAAGCCAAAAAACGGGAACATGGGAAACCTTGAGTACCCAGGCACATACGTTGGTGAGGCCGAGAAGGAGCAGAAACCATAATACAAGCACACACACACACACAAAATCACAAGTGAAAACAGGCAATGAACCGGGTAAAAGGCCAGGAGAGGGCAACCATGACTCTCACCCAGGTGGTTAAGAAAAAGACTGAATGCAGTAGTGTGGTACATGGTCCTTGACCAGTTTTCACTCAATATATGCCCGCATTTCCTTCCAGATCTCACAAGATTCCTTGCTTTTCATCTGCGATTTAACCATATCCAGCTAGGGGCTAGAAAATTATCCTATTGTTAAGACTGAAGATTTGTTTGCATATGAACTATAGCTACGTAATTACTTGGTAAGTTTGTATACAACTCATAGCAATGCATTCCCTTATGTCAAATATGTACAGATCCAACAAATTTCAACACTTACACCAAGTTCTAACAATAATTTGGGAGCCTTTATAGCACTATTTTTAAAAATCTTAATTATACTGACTACTTCATACAGCTCTGCTCTGAAAAGAGAAACATTATTCTTACTAATAAAGGGATTTTGACGTAGGAAAAATCTATTCTGGGTGATTGGCTCGTGTCGCCCTATGAAAGGATCCTTAATATCATTCTTTCTAGGTAAAATTAATCTAAAATTACCAGAGAAAAACAAAATTAAGAAAATGTCAGTAAAACTGACTCGCTCACATCTTTAAAAGAAGTGTCGGTATAGAATAGGGGTGGCGAGTGGGATCACCTACCACGAGACATTCACCATTTAGGACCTTCCAATCAAATCCCCACTAGAGAGAGCTGATACCAACGGGCGATGCGGCCGCTACTACTACTACTAAGGACGCCACGGACAGCAGCACCCCTAGCGGTCATCCTTAATCTATGAACATCTTGTCCTGCAGGGAGGGCAAGCAATACAGGGTGGGTTTCATAGGGCAACACGAGCCAATCACCCAGAAATGATTTTTCCTACGTCAAAATCCCTTTTCTGGCTCAGCTCGTGTCGGCCTATGAAAGAGTACCAGAGAAACAGACAAGATGGGAAAAGGACAATGAAAATCAGTTGTAAAAAAGGGATTTTGACGTAGGAAAAATCTATTTCTGGGCGAGGAAGCCGTGTCGCCCAGTGAAATGTGTCCTCTTTAGCATATTTCTAGTAAAATATTGCTATGATACCAGAGACTGCTAAATTGGACATGTCAGAAGTCCTCTGACCTTCGCTCACCTAAATAAAAGGTGTCGGTATAGAAACTGGGGCGAGTGTTAAACACTACCACAGCAACCCCTCCAATTAGCCTTTTCCTCATCAAAAGACCCTGAAAACGGGGAGCCGACCTATAGGTCACACCCAGCTACCCTGTTGAAGGGGACTGCGGCGTCATACTTATCGATAGCAAAGAAGCTTGGTGCACAGCAAGGGGGGGAAAAAAGGAAAAAAGGGGGGGGATTTCACTGGGCGACACGGCTTCCTCGCCCAGAAAGATTTTTCCTACGTCAAAATCCCTTTTCTGGCTCAGCCGTGTCGCTCCGTGAAATTGTACCAGAGAAACACCAAGCTATACTATCCTGAAAGGAAAAATCATAATAATGAAATCAAAGGAAATAATAAAATAGTTTAGAATTGGAAAAAATACAATTTATTTACAAAATATACTATATAGCCAAAACATGTGGCAACATTTGCAACAAGTCACATACATAATAAAATAATTACAGATAATTTTGGTTATGTACGTAAAACTATACACGATTATACACTTATTCTAATAGCTAAGGCATTTGCTGAGGTAGGTAAAATGTTAATGAGGCTGGCATAATTGAAAAGATTCATATGACACAAGGACGGTACTATAATGATGTAGCAGTAGGAGACACTGGCCTTCCTGCAGCTATTGCATGATATTTAAGATCCTGTAAAGACTTAAGGTAGTGCTTTTTGAAAACCAAGGGTGACTTCCAACCAGTATACTCCTTCAGATCATCAAAGTCCATATATTTGAAGAAGTTAACAGAAGTTGCTATTGCCCGAATGTCATGCACCTTGGGGAATGACCCTGGGCTGGCTTTCTTGATAAAATATAAAATCTGCTGCCTAATGCCTTTTAGAGATAGTGTACCACCATCTTTTCTAATGAAAATGGGGGCCTTCGGAATACGCACGACGTCCTAGATAAATAGTCCTTAAGAGTTTTAACAGGACATAACGATGGATCCTGCGGAAGCGGGACAATCTTCCATGGAGACCACCTCATCAAGGGGTCTTCATTCTTAGCTAGAAATTGCTTATTTGGCGAAAGCAACACGTCCCCCGAGGAAAGGAACTCAATGTGCGCTTCATCTCTAGATAAAGATGACAGCTCTGATATTCTGGCACCTGAAGCTAGACTCAATAAGAACAGAGTTTTACGCAAAATGGTTTGGTAATCACATTTGAAGTTGTCTGTTTCCGAGGCTAAACCAATAAGAACATCATTAAGAAAACCATGACACTGACGACGGTCTGTGAACGGGCCGTAGACGTGCACATGCCCTTGGGATAGAGGTGAAATAAGACTCGGTTAGATTGATACCAAACCCGAGAAGAAAAAAATCTTTTTCAGAGCTGACTTAGTGGTTGTTATTGTTGCAGCTGCCAAGCCTTGTTCAAACAAAGACCTGAAGAAGGTTATGGCCACGTTCGATGTCATTACTTTGATATTTGATTCTCTGAGGAACGAAGACAATTTCTTAACTGCTGAGTCATACTGGCGAAGCGTAGACTCTCTCTTGTCTGACTCCAAGAACAACATGTTCTGTGGATCAATGTCGCCTACTCTCTTACCTGGAAACTTCATGAAATCCACAAAGTTAGGGTTTTGTGAAGACCTGAGGAATCGAACACAGTCCTCGTTTGAACTTGTTGCGATAGTCTCAAGTCCGGGAGAGGTGAGGGCGAAGACCTAGTTCCAGGAGAAGGGGAAAGGAAACCAGTTGCTCTTGGGCCAGTGAGGGGCTATGAGAGCCACCTGACCTTCGAAGGATCTCAACTTGTGCAGCACCTTCAGGAGAAGGTTCACTGGAGGGAATAAATAGATCTTCGTCCACTGGTTCCAATCTATGCTCAGGGCGTCCGTAGCGTATGCCAGAGGGTCCAGAATGGAGGCTACGTAACAAGGCAGCTTGTGGTTTGCCTCTGTGGCAAACAGATCTACTTCTAGACCTGGTACTCTTTGGCAAACCCTCTCGAAGGATTCTTGGTCCAGTGACCATTCTGATTCCAGAGGGACTGACCGAGACAGGGCGTCTGCCCACTACATTGTGGACTCCTGCCAGGTGAGTAGCCGACAGATGCCAGGTGTTCTTGGCTGCTAGAGAAAAGATTGCTATCATCACGTGGTTCACATGACTTGACTTTGAACCACCTCTGTTTATACAGTGTACTACTACTGCACTGTCGAGGACCAACCTGATATGAGTCTTCTTTGGAGGACAGAGCTTTTTTAAAGTCAGAAAGAAACACTGCCATAGCTTCCAGAATGTTGATGTGAAGTGTTTGGAAGTGAGGTGACCAAGTTCCCTGAACCTTCTCGTGCTGTGAATAACCTCCCCAACCTGTCAGCGATGCGTCCGTATGCACCACTAGGACGGGAGGAACTGCAACGGTAACTCCTTGGCTAGGTTGGCGGCCTTTGTCCATGGGCGCAGGCGTTTTTTCTGAGAATCAGAGGTATCCGGGCGAACTTGTCCCGACACTTGGCATTTGCCTTCGAACACCAACTCGATTGATGTCCTTGAGCTTGGCTTTCACAGAACGTCCGTGACTGAGGCAAACTGGAGCGAGCCTAGGATCCTCTCCTGATTCCTTCTCGAAGTCTCTTTGCACTTTAAGAATTGTCTTGTTGCCTTGGCAATCTCCTTTCTCTTTCCTGCTGGAATGGAAAGAGTGTGAGAATCCCAAGTCCCAATGAATCCCTAGCCACTGGAAACTTGGGACTCCGGAGTCAACCGGGACTTGGTCCTGTTGATCTTGAACCCTAAATATTCCAGGAAAGACATGACCTTGTCCGTGGCTTTCATACATTTGCCTTTGTCCATCTCCCAGATTAGCCAATCGTCTAGGTACGCCACCACCCCCAATATACCCTGGGATCTTAGCTCCTGCACCACTGCCTCCGCCAGTTTCGTGAAAACCCTTGGTGCTATATTTAGCCCGAAGGGCATTACTTTGAAGGAGTAGGCTTCTTTCCCTAGTTTGAAGCCGAGGAATGGTCGGAAGTGCCGAGCTATCGGGACATGATAGTAGGCGTCTGTAAGATCTATAGAGGTGGTGACGGCCCCACGGGGAAGTAAGGTCCGCACCTGAGAGATGGTCAGCATTTTGAACTTGTCGCAACGAATGTACAAGTTTACGACGGGAACAAGTCTAAGATCACCCTTCTTTTGTCGGTCCCTTTCTTTGGACGCTGAATAGACGACCCTGAAATTTCAAGTTCTTCGTCCTGGAGATTGCTCCCTTCTGGAGAAGGTCCTTGGAGTAATCCATCAATTCCTGCGTTGGTTCCTGATAGAAGGTGATGGTGGAGGAGGACCTTTGATCCAACTCCAGCCTAGGCCTCTGGATACTATGCTTTTTGCCCAACTGCTGAACCCCCAACGATGACGAAAGAGGTACAGCCTGCCTCCTACCTGAGAAACTTCATTGAGATGATGAAGGCCGGGATCCTCTGCCTGACCTTGCACCTCTAGTTCGCCCTTGGGCTCTGGCTCCTCCGCGCTGGCGAAAGGATCCTCTAGCCCTGGCCACCCTAGCAACTCTGGTAAAGGGGTGAAATGCCCGACTCTCATAGACCGGGTTAAAAGCGGGCGACACTGAATACTGTGAGGAGGCCTGTTGGTTAGACGGCGGCGAAAGGAAGACAAATTGATGCTGTTGCTGAGGCTGAGCCTTAGAAGTCGAAGGCTGGATACCTGTTGAATTGGAACAGCTTGTAGCACAGGATGCTGTTGCGGGACTTGGAAAGGTAGGAACTTCCTTTGCCTTCTTCCTAGCTAAAACCTGGAGGAAGAAGACTCTGATTTCCTTTTGAAAGGGATTCCCCAACGCAACCTGATGCTTTGGTTAAGACGTGATGTCCTCGCTCTGAACCTCGGTTACTGCTGAAGCTGGGAAGAGATCTGCACCCCCAGATTGAGGAAGCTAGAAGCTTGTTGGGTTTCGTGCCTGATCGTAGCCTCAGACAGAACATGCTTCCTGCAATTTCTCCTAGCAATCGCAAAGTCGTACAAGTCACATTGCATGCTTAAAAGTAACGACTTCGCATGACCTTAAACAGCAGCTCCTGAGCATACTCCCGAGCCGCCGTCTCTGTCATCACTAGGGAGTTAAGAGACCTTGCGAGACGTGTCTTAGCGTCAAATTCGGCTTGGATCAATGCGTTCTGACAGCCTAGGAAGGCGTTCACTAACAAGGTGATTGCACAATCTGGCTTCAGCTTGCCTACCGAGAACGTAGCTGGCATATAAGTGAATCAGTTATTACAGAATATAAACTAAGTACTTAAAGCTAACTTATTCTAAACAATGACATAAAGAAAGCCAGTAATAAAGTACTTAAAATTAAATTATATTAAACATAGTAAAACAAATACAATAATGCAGTGCAAATTAACAAAATAGATTCACTTAAAATAATGTATTTACATAATATACAAACACATTGTGTCCTACCCTAGCATAAAATAAGGGTAGGTACACTGAAGTACATTATAAGTACATAGTGGATGTCCCTAGCAAAAAAATAGGACAATCCACCAATATGATCTCAGCGGCTAAGGCTAGAGTACCGTACCGAGTAGCATGGCGATAGGGTGAGGCCATGTTGGACGAGGTAGGTGAGAAAGGAGACCTGGATCTATACTATGACTACTATACAGTATCAGGAGAAACAATGTTTTCCCGCTGCTACTGCAGAAAATTTTTAAAGATTCCAAGGACTTTAGATAGTGACGTTTAAAGACTGTCGGAGATTTCCATCCAGTATACTTTTTAAGATCCTCAAAATTCATATGTTGAAAGTAGTTAATTGAGGTGGCTACTCCCCTGATGTCATGTGCTTTTGGAAATGAATCAGGATTGGCTTGTTTAATGAAGTAAAGGATCTGTTGTCTAATACCTTTTACTGATAAAAAAAAAGTACCACCCCTTTTTCTCTCATGAAGAGAGAACCTGAGGATCTTGAGGATGTACGAGATAGAAAGCTCTTAAAGTTGATACTGGGCAGAGAGAGGATCTTGCGGAAGTGGGATGACTTTCCAAGGAGCCCACCTTGCAAGAGGATCCTCATTTTTAGCCACAAAAAACTACGATCCGGAGCAAGCAGAACTTCTCCTGAGGGGAGGAATTTCCACATGACCCGCATCTCTGGATAGAGCCGACAGTTCTGAAATTCTAGCTCCTGAAGCTAGGCTTAATAAGAATAATGTCTTTCTAAGAAAGCATTATGAATGTACAAGACGAGTTGTCAGTATCTGATGCTAGTTTGAGGGACATCATTTAAGAACCATGAGACTGTAGTAGGCTTTTTGAGAAGGTCTAGTCTAGCACAGGCTTTAGGGATAGACGTAAAGTAGGATTCAGTCAGATCTATCTGGAAACCTAACTGAAAGATCTTCTTCAAAGCCGATTTATGAGTAGTAATGGTAATAGTGCTAGCTGCTCCAACCTTTTCAACAAGGATCTGAAAAAGGATATAGCTAAGTTACCTGTCATGGTTGTAGTGTTTGATTATTTCAGGAAGGATGCTAATTTTTTAACAGCTGAGTCATATTGTCTAATAGTTGACTCTCTCTTATCTGATTCTAGGAAGAGGATGTTTTTGTGGATCAATGTTTAGCATCTTTATTATTAGCCGCAAACTTCATGAAGTCCATAAAGTTAGGGTCTGAAGAATTCCTGAGGAAAGCGAACACAGTCCTCATTTGTACTGATTGTGACAGCTTGGGATTGGAATCCGTTGAGGTCGGAGACCAATTCCAGAAGCAGAGGATACCAGTTGCTCTTGGCCAGTCTGGAGCAATCAGGGCTACTAGTCCCTTGAAAGTCCTCAGCTTGCTCAGACTTTCAAGAGAAGATTCACTGGAGGAAAGACATAAATTTTTCTCCACTGATTCCAATCTAACGACAGGGCGTCCGTGGCATAAGCCAGAGGGTCCAGGTTGGGGGCCACATAGCCAAGGGAGCTTGTGGTTCGCTTGTGAGGCGAAGAGATCTACTTGGAGACCTGGGACTCTCCGGCATATCCACTGGAATGACCTGTCGTCTAGGGACCATTCTGATTCCAGAGGACCGACCGGACAAAGCGTCTGCTATCACATTTCTTACCCCCGCCAGGTTGAGTGGCGGACAGATGCCATTTGTGTTTGTCTGCTAGTGCAAAGATGGCTATCATGACATGGTTCACATGTTTGGATTTGGACCCTCCCCTGTTGATGCAATGAACTACCACTGCACTGTCCAAAACTAGTCTTAGATGAGACTTTTTTCGGGGAAGAAGTCTCTTCAGGGTAAGAAATACTGCCATTGCTTCCAGAACGTTTATGTGGAGCTGGCGGAACTGAACTGACCAAGTCCCCTGAAACTTGTTTGAATTGAGAATATCCCCCCCACCCGGACAGGGAGGCATCCGTTGTGAATGGTTAACACTGGAAGGGGATATGAAGGGGTACTAGTTTGGGCCAGGTTCTTCACTTTTGTCCATGGACGGAGTTGATTGCGAAGGATCTGTGGAATTACTGACAACTTGTCTCGAGATTTGGCGTTTGCTCTCGATCGCCAAACTCGATTTATATCTTTCAGCCTTGCTTTCAGGAGGATGTCTGTCACTGAAGAACAAATGAAGAGAACCTAGATTCTTTCCTGGCTTCTCCTGATGTTTGCTTGCATTTGAGAAATTGTCTCACAGACTTGGCTATTTCTTTCCGTTTGACCACTGGAATTGACAGATTGTGGGAAGACAAATCCATTGGATTCCTAGCCACTGAAAACGAGACTTCCGAGTAAGTCTGGATTTCGTTTTTGTTTATCTGGAACCCCAGATGTTCCAGAAATTGAACTACCTTTTTCGTGGCTTTGAGACATTCCTCGACTGTTGGTGCCCAGATCAACCAATCATCGAGGTATGCTGCTATCATTATTTCCCTGAGTTTCTCAATTGTTGCATCACTACTTCTGCTATTTTCGTGAATACCCTGGGGGCTACATTCAGACCGCCAAGGGCATCACTTTGAATGAGAATGTCTGATTTCCTAGTCTGAATCCTAGGAATGGGCGGAAGTGTCTGGCTATAGGGATATGATAGTATGCGTCTGTAAGATCGATGGAGCATGTGACGGCTCCACGAGGAAGTAAGGTCCTTACCTGCGAGATGGTAAGCATTTTGAACTTGTCGCAATGATGAAAGAGTTTAGCCTTGACAAGTCTAAGATTATACCCTTCTTTTTGTTGAGCCTTTCTTTGGCACGCTGAATAAGCGACCTTGAATTTTAGATGCTTGACTCTCGCAATAGCTCCTTTCTGAAGGAGTTCCTCCGCATAATCTGTCAATTCCTTTGATGGTACTTGATGGAATGATTTGATTGGAGGAGGATCTTTGATCCAACTCCAACCCAATCCCTTGGACACTATGCTCGTGCCCAATTGCTGAACCCCCACCTGTGACGGAAGAGGAACAGCCTCCCTCCTACCTGGGGAGCCTCACTGTTGTTGGGCGGTTGACCTCCACGCCCTCCTCTGAATTGCCTACCCCTTGTCGCTCTTCCTGTGCCACGCTGGCGAAAGTGGCCCTCTCGCTCTGCTACCTCTCGACTGCCTATTAAAGGGAGGTAAGCCTGACCTTCATACATAGGGTTGAAGGCCGGCGAGAGTGCGTAGGAGGTCGAGGGTTGCGACTGAGGAGACAACAGGAGGATGGGTTTGGGTCTGCTTCGAGTTGAAGGTTGTCCCTGTTGGGTAACTGGGACGGCCTGAACGAATTGCTGCTGCTGCTGATGTTTTTGGTAAGGCTGGAACCTTTTACCAGACTTCTTTAGTTTTGTTTCTTACCAGCAGCGGGGGGCGGATTCTTGTTTCCTCTTAGAGGAGATACCCCACCTAGCTCTAAGGCTCTGGTTGAGCCTAGCAGCCTCGTGGTGCACCTCATTCACAGCGGACTCTGGGAAGAGGTCCGCTCCCCACATGCTGGAAGCCAGGAGTCTATTAGGTTCGTGCCTAATAGTGCATTCCTGCAGAACGTGCTTTCGGCAGTTCCTCCTAGCTTGGAAGAAGTCGAAAGCATCCGTCTGAACCGTTTGAAGCTGGGACTTGGCCAGAATCTTAAATAGAGGTTTCTGTGCCATACGATAGAGCAGCCATCTCCGTGATAATTAGAGAATTGAGGGATCTGCCAAACCTAGTTCGAGCGTCGAACTCTGCCTGGATCAAGGAATCAGGCAGCCTTGGGAGCTTTTTTCTTTTCGCCAAACTGGTCCATTGCACAGTCCGGCTTGAGCTTACCAAGCGTGAAAAGTGGCAGGCAAGTTCTCCCACAATTCTCCGAAGGCTGGAAAGAACGGAGAAGTAGAATCCGCTTCCCTCAGCTGTGGCATGGGCTCATCCTTGAGGACTGCCTGAAGAGTCGCTTCCACTATTTTGGTAGCGAACGGAAGAGAAGCCTCCTCCTCCGTCGCAAAAAATAGTAAAGGACTCTTGAAACGCCTGGAGCTTAGTGTTGTGACACTCCCAGTCCTCAAGGCAGTGAACCCATTCCCGCTGAGCGTGCTCTCTACTATAGAGCACGTTCTCTCCTGGAGATCTTGTCTCCCTAGTGAGGGCCGCTACGGTCCAGCCTAGCATATCCAATGAAAGGCTGCATCAATCCCGGAGGAATCAAAACTCAAAGTCCTCAAATCCTTCGAGTTCCACACTCCGGGAGGAGAGATCATACCGTCCTTGAATGGAGCTGTAGCGGCCACTCTCCATGGGTTTTCTCCATGGAGAAGGCTGGTAGCGACTCATAAGGTGGTAGCTGGAGAATACCAGCACTTGCTACTGGGGAGACTGGATGAGGAGCCTGAGCAAGCCCAGCTACTCGGTCCTCATTCTCTCTAACTCTGTTAGAGAGATCCTGGATGGACTGGCCCGACTGAGTCAAAGTGCTCGACAGTTGTGCGAACATCTGTTCGAACTTGGTTTCCGAGGGCGGAGACCTGTGAGCCTACCATCTCTCCTACCTGTTGCATCACCACTGCTGAGAACGGCAGTGGATCAAAGGTGCTTGGTGTCCCGCTACTCCACTGCGTTGCCGGAGTGGATGCGGTGGGAGGCCGGAGAAGACATTGGCTCAGCGGGAGCGCGAGCCTTCTCCTTAGAAGCCTTGCTTCTAGAGCTCTTTGAATAGGAAGAGCTCGGCTTAGCCTTCACCGCGTCAGCAATAGGAAGTCGAAGACTTCTTAGCTGAAGAAGACGACGACGACGACTTTTTAGAAGTCGTCTTAACAAGGGTCTTCGGTTCTCTCTCCCTTGTCCCCTTCACCTTTGGGGGTACAGAGAGAGCGGTGAGAGCGGGCAGGGATCTCAGATCCCGAAAGCCTTGGAAAGAAGCAGTAGAAGAAGGGACAGGAGAAGATCCAGGAGCGCCCAAGAAAGACCTTGGGCGACCCGACAAACCTACCTCAACCAACAAATCTCCTCCGCACCTACCGCCATAGGCTCAATATTAAGGTCCAAGGTTGCGACGTCTGGGACCGTCTCCTGCGTGGCCACGGCCCCGAACGACTGCTGCACCTCTTGCTGGATGGAGGCGATGAGAGGGGCTGCAGAGATGGGGTCAACATATCCTGTTGACTTTGCCGCCGGGGAAGATCTGAACGGCCAGCTTCTTGTCCAAGATGTATGGCTGGCCCTTGGCGGCGTTCTTCCCGAAGCCGCCCACCCAAGCCTTCAGGTTGCTAGGGCGACTCCCTCACACCGGCAGCCTGAAAGAGAAGGCGAATGAAGCTTCTAGTGGCGGGGACGGGGTTAACAAGCTTATGACTAAGTGTTGTTAGTAATACGATAAAGAAGTCTACAATTGACTTACCCCTCCCACCAGCTGACTGACAAGGTCGTAACAGATGGCGCAGGCTTCCGGGTGCCAGACGATCATGGCGTTGTGAGTCGTGGCACACGGGGCGTGAGATCTGCACTCATCGTGGGCGCAGGGGTCGTACAAAGTCGCATTGCACCCAAGGACCTGACAGTTGGTAGCCTGTAAGTGGAAAGATACATAAGTATCAGGAGAACACTTACAGCCTAACAATTGCTCCGCTGCATGCCGAGCGAGAAAGTTAGATTAAACCAGAGCCCCGCCATAATACGTGTGGTAACAAGATGGTTGGAGTTTGTCCAAGGCTACGCCAGAGACAAGAGAAAGAATCCAACCAGATGTGGTGGTGAAATATGAAACCACGACGGAAAACGACGGAGATGGAATACACACAATTATATAAATCTAAAAATTCATCGTAAAATTAGGGTATATCCTTAAAAAATAACGAAATAAATATCAAACCTTTTCCCCCGTCTACTAGAAGAGTGCCCGGGTAAGAAGCAAGCTCTCTTCCGGTAGCGGGGAAAAAAGGGAAGGATATAGTAGGCAAGCAATAGACCACTAGTAGTGACCACCCCGCCCGCTGGCGGAGCCAGCGAACTATAACCAAAGGTGCCCCGGCTGCGGCGGAAGGCTCCGTTCGTTATAGTGGGGGAAAGGTGGGACTGAGCAACTGGGGGGGGGTTCCCCGGCGTAACGCGGCGGGAGAGAGAGAGGGGGGGGTTGGTGGCCCATGACTCCCTCCCCAGTCCCTCAACTACCTACCCCGCCCTTTCGGTGACCCGGTAATAACCCGAAACAACGTGCTCGGGGGGCCCCCCCCCTATACCCCGGTCTGGGAAGAACCCCTGGCCTCCTCAGAGAAGGAGGGAGGAAGGATACTGAGCTGAGGTTTGTCATGGCAAAACCAAGGGGTCCCCCCAGACCTCTCCCTAATACCTGGTAGGGAGGGAAAGGGGAAGGGTAAGGTTGCGATGGAACACGTGACCGCAAAGTGGCCTGAAGCCGCAATAGCAACCAACCAACGTGGAAGGGCCAACCGTGAACCAGGCTGTACCAATACATGGGGACCATGCACCTAGGCTTAGCCCTAACACCCTAAATAGAACTAAAATTACAATCGTAAACGATGGTTTAAAAAATGAAATTTGTTCATTATTAAAAATGAAGTTTTTTTGATTGTAATACTTTTTACCGAACAATTATAGAGCCGTTGTATTTCCACAGAAGCGGCCAGGATACTAAATTCAAATTTAGCGCCGTCGGCGTCGCCACAACACTGGTGGTGATGACGTCGATCTCCCGCTTCCACTCGCTGGGAGAACCAAGGTAAACTGCCCAGGTGAATGCTCCATTCTTTCTGGGGGCCCGTCGTCCCCACCTAAGGGGAGGGAGGGCTGGGTATAATCATATTGTTTTCGGTAAGTATCTACAATAAAACTTGTCATTTAATAATGAAAATTTCATTTTTTAATTGTAGTGTCTTACCGAAAACAATTTATAGAGCTGAGTTAACACATTTATGGGAAGGTGGGATTCAGTGGACCAACTAGTATTTTTTAAAATTTTTAAATGGGTTACATTTAATTATGCAATACCAGTAAACAACTCAAGGTGTGTCCCTGTTGTACCATTACCTTGTAAGAAGGCGTACAGCAGACTGGTTAACTTACTGACCTGACTGGCCTCTGGTCGGTGCTCTTCCTTACTAATGTATGAGGAATTGGGAATTTATTTGAAACCAAAGTTAAGCCTCTACAGGGAGTGGAATCCTTCCGTATAGGTTCAAAACGCGAGTCAAGGGTGACTGACGGAGGATAGTAACAACAAAGATTGCCCTTGCCCTGGGCTAAGACCAGAAAACTTATTCAATCATAACAAAACATTTGTACCAACCAACACCAGATTTCAAAAAAACAAACAACATATACCCAACCATTGGTAAAACTCTGAACCTAACCAGACCTGGTGAGAGAAGATTAGGAAAGGAGGATATCCCCAGGTACGTTCAGTACCCCCAGCTTATCCCTTTGAAACTCGACAGCCTTATTTCAAGGTGCAAAAGTTAGCATAGGGAGGTGACCGGACCCCTTTGTTGTTTTCCGTTTCCTCCCAACCTACCATGCCAGAAACCGAAACCGCACCAGGAACCCTAACGTTTTTACAATTCTCGAAAAACGACCGTTTCTTCTATCCTCTTTGAGATAATGACTCTCGCAAAAAAAAACGAATTCGATCTCCGACAGAAGTGCTACTGAAGAATCGAATCTAAAGATAAATTCTTTCTCTGAATGGCTAAAGAAGTTGACCACTGCCTCTAACCTCCAGTGAGCTTTCTAACTCTCAGAACGGGAAAGATTGTCGTTTCTCAGGACTGCGAGTGAGCTTCCCTGATAAGCTCTCTAAATAAAAGAACGAGTATAGCATTCTTAGAAAGAAAGGAGGACTGAGAGGGATTTTGAACCGGGAGGTCCAGAGCTTAGAAGATTGTCCTCTTAACCTTACCCTTAGTGGCAAACCAGATACTGCTTCAATAGCCCTGGACTGGACATAAGAGGCCTTTTCCTCCTCCCTCCTCATAGTCCAACCAAATCAGATAAGTTCCTTACCACAAAAAACTTCCTCGGACCAAGGATTTTAGAAGGATTCTCAATTTTTTGGCTTAAAGGTCAAAGGTCAAATGTTACCGAAAATACAAGCATTCGCCTTGAGAGAAACCGGTACCTCTTTTGTCTATAGCGTGTAGCAATTCGGCATGACACGCTTAGCAGAAGCTCAGATGCAAATAAGAAAAGAGTGCCTTCTTTTAGTCAAGTTCCATGAGTTGAAGCCGACCTTCAAAGGCTCAAAACGGTGGTGGCCCCATGAGGAATCTTAAGCACCACATCTAAGTTCCAATCCACTGTATCTTGCGGGAGCTTAGGGGTTGGGTTTCGAAAGAACCATAATGAGGTTCCGACAGAATTCTGAATTGGAGGAAATATCCAAACCTCGAATTTTGTCCGGGAAAAAAAAAAAAAAAAACCGAAGAGAGAGCATGGCTTCTATATCCTCTGATCGTCGAAGGAGCCAGTTTCTTAGAGGTTCCTAAGAAAATAGAAAGAAAATCTGGCTATTTCTGTTAAAGAAGAGGTCCGCAGAATAGTAGAGGACTTTAGCCACTTTCGACACCACTCCTCTGAAGATTCTCCACTTCCC
Source organism: Macrobrachium nipponense (assembly GCF_015104395.2). NCBI lineage: Eukaryota > Metazoa > Arthropoda > Malacostraca > Decapoda > Palaemonidae > Macrobrachium > Macrobrachium nipponense. The sequence goes on along the minus strand of NC_087201.1, from coordinate 93,598,980 downwards.
CTTTGATAGATGTTTTGTTAGAAGACTCTCTCCTACAACGAGCGATAGCTTCTGGCAGCGCTTTTCTTCTTGTAAAATCCTTTCCGCTGTCTGGACAAGATTCCGGACAGTCTGAAAGCCCTGTCAAGAGAGCTAGAGCGGACAAGTTTTTGGTGGAAGTGGAACCTCTTGAAGTTGAGGTTTTTGTTTTGAGAAGGTTCCACTTCTCTGGAGAAGAAGTCTGGGAAGTTCTACTAAACAACTGGAGAAGGTCTCGGGAAAACCGACTCTTTTCCTGGGCCAAAAAATGGGGAGCGATTTAACGTTTAGCGTTACAATTAGCTGGGTGGCGACATGAACTTGTTTTCAGCACCTCCTTTCTTATTAGGATCCGAACGGAGGGAATGCATAACGCTTTCCAGACCCGACCAATCCAACAGCATTGCGTCCCTCCACCACGAACCAAGCTAGAGGATCTGGGACTGGGCGAACCAAAAGATAAGGAAGACTGGTTGTTCCTTGATGTCGCGAACTAGGTCCTATTTGGACAGGTCGTCCCCAAATGGCGCCTCCAAAGTTTCTCTGACAAATCTTGTTGTCCAAATAGTCCACTCCAGGAGGTAACACTTGCTGTTGACGAACTTAACCTCGTCCGCCAAAGGACGATTCATCTTTCCCGGAACCAAATCTCGGGACTCGGTGAACCTTCGCTTCGTTTGACCACAGGATGGAGATCCTTGGCTTACTTCGTACAGAGAGAAAGACTGAGTTTCCCCCCCTGTTTCCGTTACCGTACGGAAAGAGAGCCGTGGAGTTGTCGGAATGCACTGGCCACTACTCCGACCCTTTCTACTAAGCTCCGAAACTGTCTGAGACCCCAAGAAAAAGTTGCTAAACAGTTCCTTTACATTTGATTTATGTGGGAACTTCCTTCTCCTTCTCCGACCAAGCTCCTGAAAGTCTCCGTTGATTTTCCCAAGTAGGGCTCTCCCCAACCTTGGTGTTTCGATGCGTCTCGGAAAAGAACTGTAGGTTCGGGAGGGAGTGGGTCGTAAAATCTAAACCCTTTACTTCCAACGCTTGGCTCCAGAGAGAGCCAACACCTTCTTAGGTCCTACTTTTATTTTGCTCTGTTGACATTAAAGGTTTAATCGAGTCTGGTTGTAGTCCTTCCTGCACCAAGAGGCCTCCTCAGGAAAAACTGCAGAGGGTCCTCATGTGTCAGATTCTTTTCCCCTAAGCGTCACAAATTTCTCCCACTGACGTCAATTTGCCCAGGAGTCCTCATCCACTGAGTTTGGCAGAACGTTAACCTTTTTGTCCAAGAACTCCTTGAACTGTCTCCAGACAGTCCCTTGAACCCACTCTTCGGGTGGACAAGAAAACAGCCAGGAAAAACACTTTGGAGCATTCAGAATCATCCCCAAATAAAGGATGCTCGTGATACTGGAACCGAACCTTAGGACTTCTTGTTTGTTTGACCAGGAATTCCTAACTTTCTTGGCTGCAAGATCCCAAGAGTTGTTCCAAGGTCCTTCATGCAACCGACTCTCTGACTTCCAGACCGGAGAAGCCAATCGTCCACAGATAGAGGGAAGATTCTTACTCCTAATATGTTGCATCCAGCTTGCCTATCGGGGTATAGAAACCCTGGTGAAAACTTGAGGAGCGGTTGCTAGTCCGAAGCAAAGCGCCCGAAACGTGAAACACCTTTGCCTTCGGAACATGGAACCTCCAGGGTACTTCCGAGATTCGCGCGATGTATCGGGAATGTGAAAATAAAGCCGTCTTGCATCGTCCTGATAGACCATCCAATCCCCGCCCCCTTTGGTCTGATGGACTCCATGAAGCCGGACCGAGTGGTTCTCCATATGAAATTTTTGTTTTCTCGGACATGCAACGTTCAGGGCGCTCACATCCAAAACCCGGGTCCCTCCATTGCCCCCTGATGACCTTGGGAAGACTACAAAAAGGCGATTGTAAAAGCCCTGGAGGAAAATCCCCTTCTACCTTCTATCTGTTCCATTATCGCTTCTTCTTTGAGAACCAAGCGCTTCCACTTTCTGGGCGGCTAGCCCCAGCCAAATTAAATTTGTCTGTAGCCCGGAGAGTATGGCCTGGAATGGGAATTGGCACAGGTGAATGCGGGGAGGAGGGAGGTTGAAACGACGAGGAATACGATAGCCGAACTTGAGTACCTTGCCACTACCCAGGCCGTTCTGCTCCTTCTGTTTTTTCCCATTATCCTCCCAAAAACAGCGCCCAGCCTGGGCTCCCACCTGGTGCCATGGAAGAACCGAGCTTTTCATTTGGAAGGCGTTTTGTTAACCTTGGCCGAGGCCTTAGACTTGATGGTCCGCAAATTATTCGACTTCGGTCCGGAACCGAAAGAAGCGCTTGGGTTTTCCTCCCTCGAAAAGGTGCCGCTTTTGGGTCGAGGGAGAAACCGAAGGGAACAGTCCTCCACAGGATCTTTAAGGTCTCTTAGTAGACTGTGCCCATAAAATCCTCCGAAAGTAGATTTCTTATCTAGCCGCAGACGAAATTGACAAACACATAACAATCGTCTGGAAAGAGGTTTTATCTTTCACAAAAGGAGCAAACAAGAGGAGGCAGACTTCTGTTGGGGGGGACGTAACCCACCTTTTAGAAAGCAAAGGAGGCACCTCAAAGTTGGCCTTTTCTTAAGGGTACCAAAGGGCGATTGAGCGAAGTCTAAGCCTCATAACACTCCAATCCCTAATGGATTTTGTTCCCGCACAGGGACAAGAACACCCAATACCAATCCTCCGCTAACCCCTCTGAGAAAGAGAAGGACAGTCCTTCGATCTTGGCCGCGTTCTGAAGCGCCAATCGTCCAATCAAGGAAGCTAAAGACTTCCAAAAAGTTTAAAATTGACTTCTTTACAACGGTGGTCCAACTCAATGGCGCTGTAAAGAAAACTTTTCGTCCTGTGGCGGCGGAAAAGCAGATTTCTTCTAGAGGATGTCGATTAAAACTGGGCGAAAGTCCTCCCTGGGAGGCAAGGCAGAAAACCCCCTCCCAGAGAAGGAGCTTCCCCACCAGTTACATAAAACCTATACCTCTTACGAAGCAACTTAAGAGGGAGGGCGGTAAATCAAAAAAGAGCCTTCCCTAAGTCTCTTTTCCAATAGACAATCCATTTCTCCGTCTCTTTCAAACGAATGTTCTAACCGTTTAGATAGAAACAAGTTTTTGGGAGGATGAGGGTCCTCTGAAGTTTTCCTCCCTCAAAAAATCAAAAAAGTCGAAGTTGGGGATCGCGGGGCCGCTTTCCTCAAAATAATCTTGGACTAAGATACCAGAAGAAAATCTAAGGAGAGACAGTGAAATAAACCACGAGAGGTGATGGTGAAATCCTCCTCCTTCTACTTCTTCTTCATTTTCTGTGCCTCCGATTTAAACCACCGCCGAAGAAGTAGACGGAACTACAAAAACCGGATCTGAAGGTTCTTCGAACCACCCCTTCCCACTTGGCCTCCTTGACTCCCTCCTTGCCTTGCCCCTCCCCTCCTCTCCTTGGAATTCATTCCATCCAGGGGTTGGCTAACATCTTCTAACTGCTTGCGTCAAAGGCGCCTAAGAGACGAATCCAAAACAGTTAAAACTCGTAGGCTTGGAAGAGCCTAAATGTTCAAGCATGAAGGCCGGAAAAAAACTACTTGCGCCTCGGCTCAGGTTAGCCGCCGAAATTCGAGGGCGAAAAAGAAACAGGCGCAATACAGGCGTAACAGACTAAAAGCCTCCTAAAGAAACCCGCCCTTAGAACTGCTAGACTACAGCTCTTAAAACCACAATCTCTTACTAGAATAGATGGGCCGAATCCGAAAAAGGACCCAGATTGAGGCGGACCGAACGAGCCGGCTAAGATGGTTCGCGGCGCAAACCCTACTCTCAGGCTCCATTATACCAGGCTTGACTGGAGGAGGGGCTAAGAAATCGGCTGCCTGAAACGCCTCTTTAAGGGAAACTGCGAAACGGGCGAATCTCTCCGCCCAGAGCTGCCGGCGACCGGAGACCGGAATACGATCCTTGAATCATTCGAAAAAGCGTACTGGAACCGCAACACCTTTCCAACGCTTAAACCGAGCCCCTGTTGAGGGCCGCAACAGGCCTAAACAAGAAGGCGGAGCCGTGTCCTGTGGGCAAATCCCGATACGAACTCCCTTGGAACTTTCCTCCGGTTGTTCGTCCTCCTTCCCCTCCCCGGTTGACGGGGGAGCTGGACAGTGGTACCTTTGTCTAGGAAGATGGAGGACGTTTTCAGGACCAGGACAGACGCAACCCCTCAACTACACTTCTTGACCTGAATTCAGCCCTTTCTCCAAAAACGTCTTAACTGAACTTACCAAGTTGCAAAACCGTATTCGCTCAGTATACCTAGAAAATTTCTGATCTATGCCCCTCGATTTACCAGGACTGGCAAAAGGGTGGGATGTCCTGGAAGAAACTACAAAACGGGTAAGCCGGAGAAGCAGGGATTAGTAAGGAGGCAATAGGAGTTGTAGTTAAAGGAGACATAACAATTATGTGAGGAGAAACAGAATGGAACAGAAGCATCACAGCAAGACGAAGCGGAGCTAAAGTCTAACTTTCCCTAAGTGACTTGCTTGTTTTCTAATTCTGTCTTTAGCTAATTTCTCCAGAGTATGGAACTAAAAAAACTTCCATTGAGAATCAGTCCAATCACTACACTCGTTTACATGTTCGATCATCGCCTGGAACAAACCTGTCCCCGTAACTTAACTTAACACCTTTAGGTTGTGAGAAATCAATTATTCTAACTTGGATAATCTATGTTTTACATCCTGAGATGCCCAAAACCTAAAACTCCCGTACGGACTAGCAATCCGAAACATGGCAAACGTCCCTAAAATAAAAAGCAAAATAAACAACAACGCCAGAAAAAGAGGTACTTTCACCAATTCCGAAGATCAATTCCAACAAGAAAAAAAGCGAAGCAACAAAGTCATTCCAATACCCGGCTACCGACCCCACCGATGGTTCCACCGGAAACGGGGGCCGGCAGGAAAAGAATTGGATTCACCTTGGGCAGTTGTACATGGTTCTCCCGCGAGTGGAGGGAGATGACGTCATCACCACCAGTGGTTGGCGACGCCGACGACGTCTAAATTTTGAATTTTAGTATCCTGCCGCTCGTGGAAATCCACGGCTCTATAAATTGTTCGGTAAAGACTACTACCAATAAAAGACTAACATTTTCTTAAGTAAAAGAAAAAGAAGCCCAGGATGGAGGCAAACTTTCGTTCCGAGGAACAGAACCCATTAACTCGGAGCCAGCGTATAGCCGATGATAAGAGCAATATGAGCCGGGATGCTGGGCCGCAGAAACAACACAGAATAGCCCTCTAAATACCGAAATGGAAGTCTAAGAGAATTGGGTAAACAGGCTAAGCCTCTAGCTAAAAAGGTGGCGTATGTAAAAAAACGCCTGAAAAACATGATTATAAGTAAGCCCGATAAGTATAAATGAAGTCCCCACAGTAGTGGAAGACCGGGAAATTCTTAACATGAGGCAGCATGGCGCCGCCCTAACGAGTCGACCCGGGTGAAACCGATATATGACCGCTATTAGAAGGCAAAATTAACTGGTCCCACTGGAAGACTAAAATACGGTTAAAAATACTACTTATGAGGCACATTAAACGTTAATCCGATGCGATGGCCAGCACAGTTCCATGATGGCGAAGGAGGTTAAATTCCCAATGAAAATTTAGCACACCGAGCCAAAAAATGCGTTCAAACGCGTACCGCTAATAATTAAGGATGGACCGCTCGGGGGATGGGGTCGACTGCTTTTGTCCGTGTCGTCCCTGCGTCCCTAGTAGTAGTATTAGCGGCCACATCGCCCTCGTTCGGTATCAGCTTCTCTTCTAGTGGGGATTTTGATTGGAAGGTCTAAAATGGTGCAATGTCGTCAGTGGGTAGTGGATCCACCTCGCCCCTATTCTCATACCGACACTTCTTTTAAAGAGTTCTGTGAGCGAAGTCAGTTTTAAACTGACATTTTCTTGAATTTTGTTTTTCTCTGGTAATTTTAGATTAATTTTACCTAGGCAAAAGAATGATATTAAGGATCCTTTCATAGGCCGATCACGAGCTGAGGCCCAGAAATGCTAATTACTGGACTTTACTGGGCCATACAGTTCTGCCTCAGAAAATAGATACATTAGTAGTTAAAAAGAAAAGATAATTAATTTGCTTTGTTGTGGTATGCTACCAAACCATTAAACAACAATAGTTTAAAATATGCAGAGGAAAAACTCTAATTTCCCATCTATTGTGCAAATTTTTGTTACATTTCCCCTCGACTTTAATAAATCAACAGTTTACTGTAAATAAATATGATAATTTTTTAATTTATTTTACTTGAGTGCTGCATTAGATTTTTTGATACTACAAACTGCTTCAAAATGTGTACCTCAATTGGTTAGTAGTTTTCACATGTGCTTGTTGGACCCTTATCTAAAGTAATGTTATATGTAATTTCTTGGGCTCAGTTTCGGTGTAGCTGGCGCGAAACTATCCTTTGTAATCCATTATTTCTAAGGTTTTTTTAAAAAAATTTGCTACTAACACATACCAGCAGAATAAATAAAATAAAGAAAAGGTCAGATACTACTGACTCGTCTCACCCGCCTCCCAAGAGGGTGGTCGGTAATGGAACACATTGGGCGAGTTGAAGACCAGGTCTACCACGAACCGTCTTGCCAATAGAAATCTCCACTACAAAACATCCCACAAGAAGGGGAGACCGACCCAGATAGTGGGCAGGGGCAAGTTAAACTACTACTTACTCCATCTCATGCTGCCGAACTGCTGCGCCTCTGGTGGCCATCCTTTTCAGTTAGCGCCACAGCGTATACGCGTGCCCTTTTTTGCTCTGTTTTTTTTTTGTTTTTTGTGCCCCTATCTTTGGATTTATTCGTCATGGGATGGCGTTACATCCATCGCCAGCAGCTAAGTTAAGTAATCAGTTGTTATTGCTATTTGGTTTTTTTTGGTTTTTTCCTTTTTTTTTTTTTTCCCGCCCTTTGGAGTCCCAGTATTTGCCGTTTTTTTTTAGGTATAAATAACTACGGGCCTCTAGGTTCGGAAGCATGGCAGCATTTTTGGTTCTGCCTCGTGGCGGGTTCGTTCTTGGTCCCATTCCATCCCAAGAAACCTTCCTTATTTCATTTACGCTCTATTATTAGGTTATATCTATTTTATGTTAGGGGTCCAGCCTACTGGGTTTAATGTGGCATGCATAGCATGGTCTTTTTCACCTTGCGTAGGCATTTCTTAATCCCTTCCATCCAGACCCTAGCCACAGCTCTTAGTATCGGCCCCGGCTAGTCTTTGAGTGTAGACTTTCTTTCGAGTTAGTCCCGTAAACAACGTCCTGGATTTTTTCTCCTAACTGATTTATTTTCTTTCTTTCTTTACGTTAAGTGATTTTTGATTATTTATGTCTTAGGTTAGTCTAAAAACGGGCGTCTGGCTTTACGTAGCCTAGGTTATTGTTTATTGGTCCTCCTCCAACCAACTATGCTTCCGCTTCTTCAGTTTCGGTTTGCCTTCATCTTATAGCAATCTTCTCTGATTAGGGTTGGTTGCTTTCTACCTAGGCTGTATTGTTTTCATTGTATTACAGGTTTTACCGCTCCGTGGTCGAACGGTACGTGTGATCATGGAGCCAGCCAGAACGCCTGTCCAGTCACCTTTACCCTCCTCCCGCTCTTTCCAATCCGGGGTGGGGGGAGGGTTGGTGTGCCCACGCTCGCTCCAAACATACCCGTGCCTGTCCTCCCTCCCTCTCCTCCCTGGTGCGGAGGGAGTAGGGGGCTGGCCAGGGGGACCCTAGGGAAACTGTACCTATCACTCGGACCTCTCTGTTCCTCCTCTGGCTTCACGGCACGCTCCGGATGACTAAGGGGGGGGGACTGGCCCTTTCCCCCCTCCGTTCGATTTACTTCGTCGCTCCGTTTGGCTAGCCTACGGAGTCTGTTCGCCCACCTCTCTCCCTTTCCCTCCCAGCTTACCTGGTGCTCTTTAATCTACCGGGATCTTCCAGCATCCAACGTGGGAAAGGTGCTAGTTTCACCCCTGACGGGGGTAAGTCGGACTGCGGCATACATTTTTGTTTGGTCTTTACCTAAACCACTTCCGTCGCGCTGATATCGCGAGAACGAAACTCCGCCACGCACCGGGACTTAGTCCGGTACGTTCGCTGGCTATAGGTTTAAGAATTAGTATTTAATTTAAACTATAGTAAGGTTTAATTTAAGCTACCTTAAGCCAAAATCCCTCTCCCGTTGGTTTCCTGCTCACACCACCGGATCTCTACCGGGGTTCCTAGCCTATTCAGGCGGTAAGGGAGGGGTTATGCCCAAAATTTTTTGTTTTTTTTCGGCGCTCCGGCAATGCAGCGGCAGTTCTTTTAACCTTCTAGCCTAGTAAGTGATATCTTTAGGGATGCTCATGTTATCTTTTGGTCACTTACAGACCCACCAACTTGTCGGAGCATACCACGGGATGTTAACTGCATGCTCCAGGACCCCATCGTGGGCATGAAGTCTGGCAGGATCCCATGCTCCATGCGCGACTCCGCACGGGAAGACCTTCAAGAGTCTGGTTTCACGGAGTCCTTGCACTATTTTGCTATGATCTGGTGAGCCCACAGCCCTCTTAGACCGGGGTAAGTATTCCCAAACCTCCGTTCGCTAATCCCACCTGACAAGGTTATAGTTCTTAAGTTTTAATTTTAATCTCTTATTTTAAACTTCTTAAGCTTGTTTTTTATATGGATCCTCGGCATCCTCTTATAATTTTAGGTTTAAACCTATTACTTTAAGTTTTAATTTTAAGTTTAAAACTTAAAAAACTAACAAATACCCCTCCTTCCTTCCAGGCTCCCCACCGCCTTGTTAGAGGACACCGTCCCCTGGGCAACCCTGCGGGGCTTGGGTCGGCGGTTTTTGGCAAGAACGCCTACCAAGGGACAGCCCTACATCCTTGAAGAAGAGGTTGGTGCCGGTACCTGATTTCCCCTTTCCCCGGCGGCAAGTTCAACAGGGGTTACGTCGACCCAGCAGGAGGACAAGCCCCGACTATAGCGGCAATTCAGCAGGCAGCTCGCCGCTTGTGTCGTTGACATGAACCAGGGTCCAGGACATCTCGTTCGGAAGTCGCGACACTGGATCTAAATATTGAAACCAATGGTAGGTGTTGAACGACCTGTTGGTCGAGGTTGAGTACGGTTAGGAAACGCCCAAGGGCTTCCCTTGGGGGCGCCACTGGATCTTCTACTCTTCTTGCTCTTTTTCTTTTTTTCCTAACTACTTGACTTTTTTTTTTTTTACCTTACCTTCTAAGGTTTTACTTTACTTACTTTCTACTTTTACTTCTCTTTACTTACTCACTCCTTTTCTAACTTTTTTTTTTCTTGGCTACTTTTACTACGTTTTCTTTTTTTGCTTACTCTACGTTTTCTTAGTCCTTTACTTTTTACTTTCCTTGTACTGTCCTTCCTACTTTCTTTTCTTACTTTTTTTTACTTACTTTTTACTTTTTTCTTCTACTTTACTACTTTACTGTTAACCCTCTAACTACTGGGTCTTCTACCTTCTAACTCTTATAAACTATTTTGGACTACTTCTTTTTCAAATTCTACTTTACTTTCGGCTTCTAAACTCTACTTAACTTATACGTTCTTCTACTTTTTTCCTTACTAAACTTCTACTCTGGCTTCTTAACTTGTTAAAAACCCTACTTCTTTTTTTTTTGCTTTCTTTTAACCTCTTAACTTTACTTTTCTCTTAACTCGGTCTAACTTTACTTACTTCCTACTTACTCTATTTTACTACTCTTAAACTTTCTACTTACTTACTTACTTACTTTACTACTTACACTTCTTCTACACTCTATCCTACTCTCTTCTACTACTTCTTACTTCCTTCTTTACTTACTCCTAATCTCTTTTTTTTTTTTTACTTCTTTCTACTGTCTTCTTCTACTTCTACTAACTTCTTTTTTTTTCTCTTACTTACTCTTTTATACTTTTTACTACTACTGTTACTTACTTTCTTCTTACTCTTCTAACATGTCCTTCTACTTTGTTTCTAAAAACTCCTCTTTTACTTTTAACTTACTTACTTACTTTTCTTGTACTTTTTTTTAACTTCTTTTGTCTTTTACCTTTTCCTTTTTTTAACTACCTTTTACTGTTACTGGCTTACTACTTTTCTTTTTTACTTGTGTTTTTTTTTCCAAATTTGCAAACTCTCCAGCTTCCTTCCAAGGCTTTACCAGGAGCTTGAAGCTCCTTGAAATACCCTTCTTTCTCCTGGCTGCCTCGTAAGCCTAAGTCAAAAGACAGGACTGTAGTAAAACCCTGAGTACACGTCATTCGTCGGGTCCTAAAAAGGACTCCGCGGCGTCAAAACATCCTCGCAAGGTCATCTTCGGCTACAAACCCCGAGCAGAAGGGTCTTAAATGCTTCTGGGGTCCGGCTCCAAATCCCTCAAGGAGTAGATCTTCCAAGGAGAGATCACATACTCCCAGCTGGAGGTCAGCCCGTTTCCTCCCTTCCTTTCCTTTGGTACCTGTTCCAGAGTTACCCGAACCACCTCCGCAGCGAGCTGCCAGCTTTGGGATCCCAAATGCGCGTCTGTTGCAACACATGGGGGGATTTGGTCGGTTCTCTCAAGAACAGTATGGAGCAGATTTGTTCTCCCGGTTGTCTGACAGGATTAATCTCCCAGGATAAACCATTAATCGCCGAACTAGCGGCCAGGCTTCCGCTGGCTACTCCCCCACCTTTCGGCACAGGTATAGCCTCAGCTTCCACCTCATGACTCTCTGCCTCCGTTTCCTCTATGACTAACCCCTGGCGGGTGGCGTCATACCCCCCGGCCCCCTTCCAGGACGGGCTTATTTCTATCCCCCGGAGTTGTGGAAACTCGAAGGATTGAGGACTTCGAGTTCTACCCCGGATGGATCTACAACCACCGCCGTTCATTGGCTATACGCCAGGCTCAACTGCCGCTGCCCATGACGCGAGATGAACAAGGGTCCCTAAGGAACGGTCCAGTTCTATTGTCAACGGGACCGAGGCGTCAAAGAGAATGGCTCAGGTGGCTTAGAGGACATGGGATTGTTTCTAATACGAAGATACAACCCTTTAAGAGTCCATTCACCATCTTCACAAATGGCAAGAGGGAAAACTCCGCTTCCCTTTCCTTACCAACGGATCGCTCTACGGTCACTATCCACGGCCCAAAAGGGCCCAAAAGGGGGAGTCGTTACCGCAGCTAAAGAAGCGGACCCTAAACATCTCCTTTAACTTCCCAATCAACCGGAAGATTTTTGTGGGAAGACCTGCCCGCAACACTTTTTTGTCGGCGGGCAAACTCAAACCAAGACTGTGCTATGGCGCAGTTTGGCTGAGAAGCTGCCTTATACCTTCCCGGACAGCCTCATTCAGGCAAGAGTTTGAGGCCAAGTCCTAGGCTGGCCAGGTCTATTAACTCCATGGCCATGACAGAAGTGGCTACCAATTGCTTATGGTTCCGAGCCCACTATTCAAGCTGATCACCAAGTCACTGACTCAAACGGTACAGTCTGACAATGTTTGAGTTCGCCACAGCCAGACGATTGTCGGAAGCATGTCCTCCAGGAAGCAACTATTCGCATGAACCGAATAAGTTGCTTTCATCAAACATCTGGGGAGCAGACCTCTTCCCCGATGCAATGGTAAAGAGGTCCAGGCGGAAGCTACAAGGCTTAACCAAAGCCTTAAGGATCGTTGGGGTCTCACTGCAAAGAGACGCCAAGACCAAGCAGTGAGGGGTAAGGCTCAGAGGAAACCCAGACGTTTCCAGCCTTACCAAAAGAAACAGCAACGCTTCGCCCAGCCTGTTTCGGCTGTTCCGTTGGTGCAGGCGGCCCCAAACCCTCTACCTCCAAGGCCCAATCACAGCCTATTTATGTGATTTCCCCCCAGCCTCAACCTTCCACCTCTTACGCTGTCTCCCCAGCCTTCAATCAAGTGTTCGAAGGCCCAGGCCTTTCAGCAGTATGACCGCTCGGGTAGGGGAGGCAGAGGTAAGCGATCCTTTCGTCAGAGAGGATCGGGAAGGTCCCTTAATAGAGGAAAACACTTCCGGGAGGCCGCAGAGGCTACCAGCATCAATGAGAACTTCCAGGTAGGAGGGAGGCGTGTTTCTCTTCCGCCACCGGTGGGGATTTGGGGATTCAGCAAATGGGCACAAAGCATTGTGTCGAAAGGCCTGGGTTGGAGTTGGGTGGCGAATCCGCCCCACCCAGACCTTTCCTTCAACTTCATCCAAAGAATTGACGGAGTATGCGGAGGACCTCCTTCAGAAAGGAGCAATAGCGAGAGTCAAACAGATTAAAGTTTCAAGGGCGCTTGTTCAGCGTTCCAAACCCGAAAGGTCACAAAAAAGAAGGGTAATCTTAGACTTGTCCCGTTTTAAACTTGGCCATTGTCGCTCGACAAGTTCAAGATGCTCACCATCTCGCAGGTGCGGACCTTACTTCCCCGTGGGGCCGTCACCACCTCTATCGATCTTACAGACGCATACTATCATATCCCACCCTATGCAAGACACTTTCGCCCGTATCTGGGCTTCAAGATAGGAGATCAAGCATTCTCCTTCAAGGTAGTTCCCTTCGGTCTCAACGTAGCACCCAGGGTGTTCACGAAGTTGGCGGAGTAGTCGTCCAACAACTAAGATCGCAAGGGATCATGGTAGTAGCGTATCTCGACGATTGGTTAATTTGGGCTCCAACAGTCGAGGAATGTCGCAAAGCAACACTGAAAGTAATCCAGTTCCTGGAATATCTAGGGTCAGATAAACAGGACCAAATCGAGACTCACTCCGGAGTCAAACTTTCAGGTGGCTGGGCATTCAATGGAATCTATCCTCCCATACTCTGTCGATTCCATCAGCCAAGAGAAAAGAAATAGCGAAGTCAGTAAAGCAATTTCTAGGACACAAACTTGCTTCAAGGAGAACCCAGGAAAGGATTCTGGGTTTCACTCCAGTTTTGCATCAGTGACAACATCTTGATGAAAGCCAAACTGAAAGACCTAACCAGAATCTGGCGCTCACGAGCAAATGTCAGGTCCAGGGACAAATTATCATCAGTCCCTCAGATTCTACGGAATCATCTACGCCCTTGGTCAAAAGTCAAGAACCTGTCAATATCAGTACCCCTTCAGTTTTCCTCCTCCGGGAGATTAACCATCCACACGGACGCTTCATTAAGCGGCTGGGGAGGATATTCTCAGTTCAAGAAGTTCAAGGAACCTGGTCACCCCAGTTCCGTCAGCTTCACATAAACGTACTGGAAGCAATGGCAGTGTTCTTGACTCTAAAAAGGTTACGTCCGCCAAAGAACTCCCACATAAAGCTAGTCTTAGACAGCGCAGTGGTAGTCCATTGTGTAAACAGAGGAGGCTCCAAGTCACGTCATCTGAATCATGTCATGGTAGCCATCTTCTCCCTGGCGGACAAGTTCAGTTGGCACCTCTCCTCCACCCATATAGCTGAGTGAGAAACGTCATAGCAGATGCTCTATCCCGATCCAGTTCCTCTGGAGTCGGAATGGTCACTGGACAACAGTTCGTTCCAATAGGATCCTTCAGAGGGTTCCAGGTCTACAAGTGGATCTATTCGCATCCCAAGCGAACCACAAACTCCCATGTTATGTGGCCCCCAACCTGGACCCTCTGGCCTATGCCACGGACGCCCTGTCCATAGACTGGAACAACTGGGAGAAGATTTATGTCTTCCCTCCAGTGAATCTTCTCCTGAAGGTGCTGAACAAACTCAGGACGTTCAAGGGTCAAGTGGCTCTAGTAGCCCCAGAACTTGGCCGAAGAGCAATTGGCACCCTCTCATTCTGGAAGCTGGGTCTTCGTCCTCTTCGAATTCCCAATCCCAGGCTCTCCCAGTCAGTACAAACGAAGACTGTGTTCGCTTCCTCAGGAATTCTCAAACCCTAACTTTATGGACTTCATGAAGTTTGCGGCTAAAAGAGAGGCGAATATTGATCCTCAAAATATTCTCTTCTTGGAATCTGATAAAAGAGATTCAACTTTGAGACAGTATTGATGGCTGCAGTGTCCAAAAAGTTAGCAACCTTCCTGAGAGAATCAGATATTAGAATCATGACAATCAATTCAGCTATATCCTTTTTCAGATCTTTATTTGAAAAAGGCTTAGCAGCTAGCACTATTACGACAAACAAGTCAGCCTTGAAAAAGATTTTTTCAACTCGGTTTCAGCATAGACTTGACAGACTCTTACTTCTCGTCTATTCCAAGGCTTGTGCTAGACTTAGACCTTCAGGTGAGGCCTACGTCAGTATCATGGTTCTTAAATGATGTTCTAAAGCTGGCTTCAGAAACAGATAATAACACATGTTCATTTATAATGCTCTTAAGAAAAACTCTATTTTTATTAAGCTTGGCTTCAGGAGCTAGAATTTCAGAACTGTCGGCATTATCCAGAGATCCGGATCATGTTGAATTCTTCCCACAGGGGAAGTTCTACTTTCTCCGGAACGTAGTTTTATAGCAAAGAATGAAGATCCTTTGATGAGGTGGGAACCGTGGAAGGTTGTACCCCTTCCACAAGATATTTCTCTTTGTCCAGTATCAACCTTACGAGCCTTTCTGTCCAGGACATCCTCATCCTCATCGGGTCCTCTCTTAAGAGAGAAAAGGTGGTACTTTATCTATTAAAGGCATCAGGCAACAGATCCTGTACTTTATTAAGCAAGCCAATCCTGATTCCTTCCCTAAAGCACATGATGTCAGGGCAGTACCACCTCAATTAACTATTTCCAACACATGAAATTTCGATGATTTAAAAAAAGTATACTGATGGAAATCGCCGACAGTATTTAAGCGTCATTACTTAAAGTCCTTGGAAGCTCTGAAATTTTCAGCAGTTGCGGCGGGTAACATAGTTTCCCCCGACTCTGCTTAATCTTTAGTAGAAGATCCAGTTCTCCTTTCTACCTATCTCACCCAACAGTTCGTCTATACCTGCCATGTTCATCTACGTTTACCTTGAGTCTTAGCTGCTCTTTATATGGTATAGTGGGTGCCCCTTATTTTTTTGCTAGGGTCACTCACAATTGATTGTATATAATGATCTCTTTGATGTGATCCCCTTATTTTTATGCTAGGGTGACACATCTTATTTACAATGGTTACGGGTTTTGTATACTAAGTCATATACATTCCTTTATTATATTATTGTTGAAGTTTGTTCTATTCAGTTTATTGTTATAATTGCTTTAATTTCTTTGTACATATTAACTATACACAGATACTAATCTCAACATATATTCCATGTAAGCCCTGTATATATATGTTAAATTTAAGTTAATTTTAAGAAATATTATTAACCTTAAGTTTAATTTTAAGTAATATTTCTATTTTGTATCATTGTATATGTATATCTATTAGCAATTATATTTCTTCATTTTATGTTATCTTTTATTTAGAGACCCTTTTTTGTCTGTTTTATTTTTGTTGTTCTTTACAATCTTGTGCTATTTCTCTGGTACGATTTCGCGCAGCGACACGAACTGAGCCAGAGGGATTTTGACGTAAGGAAAAATCTATTTCTGGGCCGATTGGTTCGTGTCGCCAGCGAAATCCCGCCCTGCCCATCCCATCGCTCAAGATTGTCTGCTAACTTCAGGATGGCCACCAGAGGCGCAGCAGTCGCAGCATGAGATGGAGTAGTAGTAGTTGCTGCCCACCTCTGTGGGTCTGCTCCCCTCTAGTGGGGGTTTTGTAGTGGGAGATTTCTATTGGCAAGCGGTTCGTGGTAGTGGTCTCACTCGCCATATAGTGTTCATACCGCACACCCCTCTTGGAGGGTGAGCGAGTCAGTAGTACTGACCTTTTCTTTATTTTATTTATTCTCTGGTATGTGTTAGTACATTTACCTTAGAAATAATGGATTAAAGGATATTTCGCTGGCGACACGAACCATCGCCCAGAAATAGATTTTTCCTTACGTCAAAATCCCTTAATTGCTATTTACAGATTCAGAAAAACTTCCTCTGACCTGATAAGTAGAATAAATGATTAATGATTACATAATGGGTTTGTATGCTCTTGTGAACAAGCTTCCTACATGACATAATAATTCTGAAAAGAGAACAAAGATCAACTTACACATGACATAAAAGCTGTAAAACTTACCTTTTCTTGTAGCAGATGATGCATCTTTTCAAGAGATTGAAATAAGAGCAGAGGCATCATAAGCTCCAGTCAAGTGCAAATAGACAACTCTCGCATCAGCATCAAATAACCTTCCACTCCAGTCTGTTGGAAATTAAATTTTCATTACAAAAATCTATAACTATTATGCAAAGTATTACTACTGTATGGTATCAGTGCAACAACAACAATACTAATAATAATAATAATAATATAATAATAATAATAATAATATAATAATAATAATAATAATAATAATAATAATAATAATAATAATAATAATAAAAGGGATTTTGACGAAGGAAACATCTATTTCTGGGCAATGACCTGTGTCGCCCAGTGAAATGGTTTTCCTTTGTAAGTATAAAACCCAGTAACGACCGAGCTACGGCAAGAATGCTAGCGAGGCAGGTAGGAGAGAGAGAGATGCAAAGAGAGACATAGGCTAAATAACTACTTATTAATGTTTTAAGCAGTGTCAAGGGAAACTGTGTTTCCGGCTGCCACTGCTGGGAATTTAAGGGCCTCTAATGACTTTAAGTAGTGGCATTTAAATACTGTGGAGACTTCCAGCCTGTGTACTTCTTGAGATCTTCAAAATTCATATGTTGAAAATAATTAATTGAGGTGGCTACTGCCCTAACATCATGTGCCCGTGGAAAAGATTCCGGGTTAGCTTGTTTTATAAAGTACAAAATTTGTTGTCTAATTCCTTTTAGGGAAATAGTACCACCTTTTTCCCTAATGAACAAAGGACCTGAAGATATCAGGGCAGTTCTGCTTAAATATGCTCTTAGGGAATTAACTGGACATAAGGCCGGGTCCTGGGGAAGTGGGACAATCTTCATTGAGCCCATCTATCTTGTGGGTCCTCATTCTTGCTAAAAATTGACGATCTGGTTAAGTGTCTAGTTCTCCGCTGAAAGGAGAAACTCGTGATCTGATCTGGTTCCCTAGATAGGGCCGACAGTTCAGAAATTCTGGCTCCTGAGGCTAAACTTATTAGAAATAACTTTTTTCTTAGGAGAGTTATATAATCACATGAATCGTTATTAGTGTCAGAAGCCAATTTAAAGACATCATTTAAAAACCATGAGACCGTCCTGGGTCTCTCAGTTGGTCTAAGCTAGCACAGGCCCTTGGAATAGATGAAAAATACGAACCTGTTAGATCAATATTGAACCCAAATTAATTGGAAGATCTTCTTAACCCTCTTACGCCGAAGGGGTATAATAAAAATCGTATCCCGTATGCCGAGGCAGTCTTGGAGTGAGCGCCGAAGCGGAGAAAATATTTTTTTCAAAAAATCACAGCGTCCGCATTTTCAAGATTAAGAGTTTCAATTTTTGGCTCATTTTTTTTGTCATTGCCTGAAGTTTAGTATGCAACCATCAGAAATGAAAAAAATATCATTATCATATACAAATAATGCGATATATGATCGCGCGAAAACAAAATTTCATATATAACTGTATTCAAATTGTGCTGTCAGCAAAACGGTTAAAGCTAACGAGTTAATTTTTTTTCGTTGTATTGTACAATAAATTGCAATCATTTTGGTATATAATACATTGTAAAATGATCAAAGCAACACAGATAAATATTTCACAAAATGATGCATGAATTCGTCACAGCGCGGACGTAAAAAAAAACAAAAATGGTTTTTTCTCAAAAAATTCACCATAAATCTAAATATTGTTCTAGAGACTTCCAATTAGTTTCTAAATGAAAATAAATGATTGAATATTACTATACTGTAAGAGTTTTAGCTTACAATTTCGGATGAGTTGAAGTTGACCGAATGTCGAATTTTTAAATATACATATATTTTTTTTATTGCAAATATTTTGAAAAATAAAAAAGCTACAACCTTCAATTATTTTTTTTTTATGCTACATAAAATTGCCCACATTTTCATATATAAAACTCTATGAAACGCCTAATATGAAACTGAGCAAATATAACGATAATGCGACGTCGCATTTCGGAGATTTGCGGCGGAGAATCCACGCGCGGAGGAAAGGAAAGTTTAATATTAAATTCACCATAAATCTAATTATTGTGCTAGAGACTTCAAATTTGTTTCAAAATGAAGATAAATGACTGAATATTAATTACTAGACTGAAGGGGTTTTAGCTTACAATTGCGTTTTTTGACTATTTCGGTAGAGTCAAAGTTGACCAAACGTGGTTTTTTTTCTATTTATCGTGATTTATATGCAAATATTTCAAAAATGATAAAAGCTACAACCTTCAATTATTATTCGTTGTATTCTACAGGAAATTGCGCACATTTTCATATATAAAACTTTATGTAACGGCTAATTTAAAATGGTGTAAACATCACAACAATCGCACGAAAAAATTTCTGATTTTTTTCGGAAGAGTTACCGCACGGACGTAAGGAAAAATTTTTTTTTTTTTTCATAAATTCACCATAAATCAAAATATTGTGCTAGAGACTTCAAATTTGTTGCAAAATGAAGGTAAATGATTGAATATTACTAGAATATAAGAGTTTTAGCTTACAATTGCGTTTTTCGACCATTTCTGTAGTCAAAGTTGACCGATGGTTGAAATTTTGCCACTTATCGTTATTTATATGAAAATATCTCAAAACTGATAAAAGCTACAACCATGGGTTGTTTTTAGTTGTATTGAGCATGAAATTGCGCACATTTCCATATATAAAACTTTATGTAACAGCAAATTTAAAGTGGTGCAAACATTACAACAATCACATGTATGATTTTTTCGGAAGAGTTACCGCGCGGACATAAGGAAAAAGTGTTTTCATAAATTCACCATAAATCGAAATATTGTGCTAGAGACGTCCAATTGGTTGCAAAATGAAGGTAAATGATTGAATATTACTAGAATATAAGAGTTTTAGCTTACAATTGCGTTTTTCGACCATTTTGGTAGAGTCAAAGTTGACCGAAGGTTGAAAATTTGGCCCTGATCGTTATTTATATGAAAATATTTCAAAACTGATAAAAGCTACAATCATGAGTCTTTTTCAGTTGTATTCTACATAAAATTGCACACATTTTCATATATAATACTCCATGTAACGGCTAATTTAAAATGGTGCAAAAATTATGTCAAAGTGACAAAATAATTTCTGAGATGTGTCACTGATACTTTTTAGTGCGGCAAGAAAGAAATTCGCGCTTGCGCGCCTGCGTATCGATTGTAAACAAAACAACGCCTTGATCCGTGAGCTCCCAGCATTCCCCAAGGCGCGTGATTCAAAATTTTTCGGCTGGTAGGCCTATAAGTATTTTTTTGCGAATTTTTAAAAAACTTATTTATGTCGACGTTAATAGGTCAATCGCACCCTGGGAGACAATTTTATGTCAACGTTTAATACGTCCAATCGGCATAAGAGTGTTAAGTGCCGATTTGGTAGTAGTAATTGTACTTGCTGCTAAACCTTTTTCGAACAGGGTTCTAAAAAAAAGGTTATAGCCAGATTCGTTAGGGCTTTCTGAATTCCTGAGGAAGCGGACACAGTCCGTGTTTGTAACAACTGCGTCAGTTTGGGATTGGGAATCCGTTGAGGCCGGAGTCCCAATTCCAGTAGAAGAGGAAACCAATTGCTCTTGGGCCAATTGGGGGCTACTAGTGCAAGGTGACCTTTGAAAGTCCTGAGCTTGTTTAGGACCTTCAGGAGTAGATTCACTGGAGGAAAGAGATAAATTCTCTTCCAAACATTCCAATCTATGGCTATAGCGTCCGTGGCGTAAGCCAGAGGGTCCAGGTTGGGGGCCACATAACAAGGAAGTCTGTGGTTTGACTCCGTGGCAAAGAGATCCACCTGAAGCCCTGGTACCTGTTGACAGATCCATTTGAATGACTCCTTGTCCAGAGTCCACTCCGATTCTAGCGGGGTGGATCGTGACAGGGCATCCGCCACCACGTTTCTCACTCCTGCTAGGTGAGTGGCTGACAGGTGCCATTTGTTCCTGTCTGCTAGGGCAAAAAATATGGCTATCATGACATGGTTCATGTAGCTCGATTTGGTAGCCACCCCTGTTTATGCAGTGAACTACTACTGCATTGTCTAATACCAGCTTGATATGAGTCTTCTTGGCTGGTAGAAGTCTTTTCAGGGTAAGAAACACTGCCATAGCTTCTAGTACATTGATATGTAGCTGGCGGAATGATACTGACCAGGTTCCCTGTACCTTCTTGTACTGTGAGTAACCGCCCCAGCCGCTTAGTGAGGCGTCTGTGTGGACCACTAGTGCCGGCGAAGGAAATTGCAAGGGTATCGTCTTCGACAGATTCTTGATTTCTGTCCGGGGCGGAGTCTTTTGCGTAAGATCGCCGGAATGGGAGCCATCTTGTCCCGGGATATTCGTTTGCTTTCGAGCGCCAAACCCGGTTTATATCCTTTAGTTTGGCTTTCAGTAGAACGTCTGTCACTGATGCAAATTGGAGTGAACCTAGGATTCTTTCCTGGTTCCTTCGGGACGTCTGTTTGTTTTTGAGAAATTGTCTTGTGGCCTTGGCTATTTCTCTTCTCTTCAACAGCGGTATTGATAGAGTATGAGAAAGTCCCACTGGATTCCTAGCCACTGGAAGCGTGACTCTGGAGTTAGCCGGGACTTGGCTCTTTTTATCTGGAAACATAAATGTTCCAGAAACTTTATTACTTTGACCGTCCCCTTGCGCATTCTACATCTGTGGCCCAGCACGAGCCAATCGTCCAGATAGGCTACTAACATTATTCCCTGAGTTCTCAACTCCTGGACTACTGTTTCCGCCAACTTTGTAAATATTCTGGGCGCTATGTTGAGCCCGAATGGCATTACTCTGAAGGAGTAAGCTTTCTTTCCTAGTCTGAAGCCTAGGAATGGGCAGAAGTGTCTTGCTATTGGGATGTGATAATAGGCATCTGTAAGATCTATACAGGTGGTGACGGCCCCACAGGGAAGTAAGGTCCGCAACTGCGAAACGGTCAGCATTCGAAACTTGTCGCAGTGAATGAATGAGTTCAGATGGGACAAGTCTAGTATTATTCTTAGTTTGTTCGAGTCTTTCTTTGGCACGCTGAACAAGCGCCTTGAAACTTTAAGTTTCTGACTCTTGATACTACCTTTTCTGAAGAAGTTCTTGGGTATACTCTATCAATTCCGCTGTTGGTTTTTTTTTGGGTATAGGGTGTTGGATGATGGAGGACCTTGAAGCCAACTCCACCCCAGACCCTTGGTCACGATGCTCTGTGCCCAGTTGCTGAACCCCCACTGGTGTCGGTAGAGGTACAGTCTCCCTCCTACCTGGGGATCCTCACTGGTTTGCCGATGGTCGGCCACCTCGTGCTCCCCGGAAGCCTTTGCCCCGGTTGGTGGCTCTTCCGGCACCCCGGTGACGGGAGGGGCCTCTAGCTCGGCTGCCTCTGGCAAACCTATTGAACCCTTGAAACGTTTGGGTCTCAAAGGTTGCATTATAGGCTGGAGAGACAGCAAAGGAGGTCGAAGCCTGGGACTGTTGTGCCGGCTGAGTGAGTAGCACAAACTGCTGTTGCGGCTGTGCTTTGGACGTCGACGGTTGCGGTACTTGGGATACCAGAACCGCCTGTACCAGAGTCTGCTGCTGGGGGGCCTGGAAGGGCTGGAACTTCCTAGGCCTCTTCTTGGCTTTGGGATTCGTTCCGGCGGACTCGGGTTTCCGTTTAGGAACGAGTCCCCAACGAATCTTTAGGCTCTGATTGACCCTCGACGCTTCGAACAAGACCTCATTCACGACGGAGGCAGGGAAGAGATCCGTGCCCCATATGGATGAAGCGATCAGCTTGTTGGGTTCATGGCGGATTGTGGCCTCCGCCAGAACGTGCTTCCTACAATTCCGCCGAGCTATGATGAAATCATATAAGTCACACTGCATTGTATGCAGTAGTGACTTGGTGATGATTTTGAACAACGTCTCCTTTCCGTAGGTGAGAGACACCATCTTGATCATAGTCAGCGAATTGAGGGACCTGCTGAGCCTCATCCTAGCGTCATATTCTGTCTGGATCAGAGCTTATGATAGCCTAGGGTAGTCTCTCGCTGAACAGTGTGTTACCACAGTCCGGCTTGAGTTTACCTACTGCCAAAAGGGGTGGCCAAGGTGCGTGCCTCATCCCCAGTAATCATCAGAACATCCGGGGAGCAGAAGGGAAGTCAAATCCGTCTCCCGGAGCTGAGGCATAGGTTTCATCCTTCATGGCTGCTTGGAATGTTAATTCCGCCACTTTGGATGTGAATGGCATTGGGGTGTCCTCGTTTACGGTAAAGATCGTAAACGGGCTCTTAAATGCGGTGACCCTTGTATTAGTACATTAACATTCCTCCAAGTTCCGGAGCCAAGCTTGTTGGGGTTGATCCC
This sequence comes from Macrobrachium nipponense, assembly GCF_015104395.2. Classification (NCBI taxonomy): domain Eukaryota; kingdom Metazoa; phylum Arthropoda; class Malacostraca; order Decapoda; family Palaemonidae; genus Macrobrachium; species Macrobrachium nipponense. Next base: position 93,576,330 of record NC_087201.1, on the reverse strand, counting down.
GGGGGAGGATTACTGTTTCCTTAGGGACCTTATCCTCCCTCCTCATGGCAGCTTCTGTCAGGCGAGCGTAGCCCATGAAGGGGGCTTGGAGTCCGTGAGGATAGAACTCGAAGTCTTCCAGCCTTCGAGTTCCACAACCTTCAATAGTCAGCATACCCTCCGAAAAGGGAGCGTGTGCTGCTACCCTCCATGGGTTGTTAGCCTTGAATGGAGGTAGGTTGGACGAGTCCGGCATCGGCAATGCTTGGGTTGCCTGTCCGGACTGTGCTAGTCCTGTTGCCATGTTATCCCAGAGACCGGCCATCAGGTTCTCCTGGGCTACCATCCTTTCCGACAAGGATTGGATGGATTGGCCCGATGCTTCCAGCGTGGTAGACAGCTGGGCGAACATAGACCAAGTTCCCAACCATGTTGCCCATCTGCTGCATGATATTTGCAGAGAATGCATCGGGGTCTAAGGAAGAAGGCTGAGCCTTTTCCTTCAGAACCTTGGTTCTTGACTTTAGTGGGCAGGGTGGGGGAGTAACCTTCGCCTTGTCTGCCAAAAAAAACCGGGATTGCGAGCCGGTGGCTTGGTGACTTGGCTGGTTCCTGACTTCTTTGGCAGGGACTTTCTGCATGACTTAAAGTTCACCTTACTCTTAACTTTAGGGACCGCACCGATGTAGACCTCGGGTCTGCACGACTGAGGTCTATCGGCGAATCCCTGGAAGGAAGTGGAAGAGGGAGAAGCTAAAGATGGACTCAAGGTCAAACCTTGAGCCCCTACAACACCTGCCTCGCTACCATCCTTACCGTTGCCCATGCCATCAACAGTCATGGGCTCGTGGTCCAGATCGAGGGCTGCTACATCTCCCATGACTTCCTCCGCAAGACCTTCCTCCGGCTCGGGCAATACTGCGGCCTGGATCTTCGCGATCAGAGGAGCAGCTATTGTGGGGTCCACCGCTGATGCCTTCTTAACTCCTAGGTAGATGAGCCCAGCCATGTCCTGGGACAGCATATAAGGCTGGCCCTTATTGGCGTTCCGGCCAAACCCGCCTACCCATACCTTCAGGGTGGCCAAGGCAGCGTCCCGGACCTCTTGGATGCCCTGTAAGAGGGGTTATTATTAACACTTAACACTATAGATTAACTTATTCTAGTGCAATATTGTATGTTATGATTCATTGATTCTCATTGTATCATTATGTATAGTCCGGCGTGTCACATACCTCGGAAGTGACTTCATTCACCAAATTGTAGCATATTACGCAGTTCTCATGGTGCCAAACAACCATGTCATTCAGGCGAACTACGTAACCCGCATGTGCCCGGCAGACCCACAGGGTTCCTGGAGAATGGCGTTGCACCCTTCCTCCAGGCAACGGGTAACCTGTAAGTCAAATGATACATGAGTATCATCATCAACCTTCCGGAACAAGTCCGTGGTTGTGTGTGATATGCTATTGCCGCCAGAGTAAATCCGGCATCAGCATATATACTGCACAATAACATGCAACCTTTTTACTACCAGCTCCGGTGCCCCGTTTACACCTGTAGTAACATCCAAGACAGGCAATGGGGAATTAGCTGACTCCACAGTGGCTCCGGCGACACCGGAGCTATAAAATCTGACAGATTTAAGTGGTTTCAAGCCATTCCCATTGTGCCGGGATGAAGGATAGAATCCAATATTCAGGTACAGGATTGAGGAGTGAGAGGTAACAGGGTAGAACAGTTAAATACATGACGGAGTTGATAACTCCGCCGTTGTAAATAACTGGATATAGTAAGATAATAAATTACACTATATAATTGTGGATGCTATATTATGTGTAATAAAACATGCATGCAAATCCCATGGAAAGGCCAGCCTTTTCACGTACTAAATACGCCTAGCTATACCGATGTCGGGTCCGGCTTCAACCAGAGTCCCGAGTCCGCCGGAGCGGGGTGGGAAAGGGTGGGCTCAATAGATTGAGAGGGATACATGACGTAGTGGGTCCAGGCGTACCCCGCTCTGCTGAGCCTGGTGGCCAACCAGGGCTTCCCCCCTACCCCACTAGAGAGAGAGAGGCAAGGTATGGCATGCCTGCCAACCGAGTGTCCCCCCCCCCCTCCCCCCCCCCCCCCCACCCCCTATCTCCCCCTCCCCCCCCCAATGGGGAAAACTTGGATCGGCTACCTGAGGTAGCGTGAGCGAGTCGTCACTCCCACCGAATTGGGTGAGAGGGGGGGGGGGGGGGGGGGGAGGCTGAGAGGGGTCGGTAGCAGGGTGGCTCGTACGCGATCGACTGGAGACACTCTCAGCCGGGTGAACAGTCACGCGGTGTGAAAGGCCAGTCGAACAAAAGCAGGCCTATAGGCCAACTGGATGCCGTCTACAACAAACATAGCAACACATAACATAACTATCCTGTCCTAATACGGGGGAAGAGAGAGAAATAAATATGAAGCAAGAGAGATAGTATTGTGTCCTTTGAGAAGCTGGACTAATATCGCAGATCAAAACGATCTGGACTGTTAGCCTGGCAACTCAGAGCGGCTTAGCCTAAATGCTGTATCGAATTCATTATTCAAGGGGCAGGAAGGCCAGGGTGGCTCAAGGACGGTAGTATAGGCTACGAAGGGACCAGGGTCCTCTCGTATAAGACAAGAGAGTCTTACAATAAAGATCCTATCATACAATTTGACTAGATACACGGTTGTTATACCAACCTCAAATTGTAAGTAAGGCTAACTGAGTAGGCTACGTCCCGATAGCATGCGGTTCGTTAGTAGGCTATCCCCCGTGATCGGACTAATTCTTAAATAAACGTCAATAATAAATGCATCTTAAAATAAGAATAATTATAATACTGCTAAATGATGAAATCGAATCCAATTAGTACAGGAGAACTATTGTTACTCATTAGGGTCAAACAAGCAACAACATATAATGACTTCAGTCAATTACAGAAATTACTAATTACCAGCAGATTCGTTTAAGAGAACTCAAGACCCTTTTTTTCTCTACATAAAGAATTGCATTGCGTTTGTGTTACAGACATGAAAGGACATATATACTATCTTCTATTGTGTTTTGCCCCCGATTATTACTTACTAGTTTAACATGAAGTTGTTGCCGAGTTCGGATTACAATAGGCACGGGTAAACCACGATACCACTAATATATATTCTTTTATAACCAGTCACGGAATCCCACGCACAGATATGCATATCCCTAGCGATTTATCCCAGTCAAGGCAAATTAAATAATATATCATATAATACTCATCCAAACTTCGGTTGATTAATCCATCCACTTCAATAAATGCTGGGAAGGAACGACATCGTTAATCGAAGTGAATCCTTTTCACTCTGATTAAGTTCTCCTGTTACCAACCCACTCTACCAGTACCAATGTTTGAGAAACGACTGACTTCATACCCTTTGCTCACTTCTGTGTCGAAAATAATATGTTCGCTCTCTCACCCAAAACACACTGACTTCGGCCTCGTTCGCGTCACGACAAATTAACAACAAAACGAACGAAGCCCCACCAAACCAACACGAACCGAACGAAAACTATCAAACAACTTACATCGCATTGTTAACCAATTATAAAACAAACCATTCACAAGACAATATTCCTTGTAACAACGCTATTACAATTAAATATAAATAAAACATTCATTTGTACACAACCTGCAAATTTCCACTTAACGCTATGTAATATAAAGGAATATTTTCCATATACAGCATGAACATAGATATTCAATAAAAATTGATTTTCCATGTCGTTTATTGTAAGTAACGACATATTCCCTGCCACCAAAAGTCTAATATACTAATATTTACAACAGTCCCTTTTGAATCAAATCTTTTCTAGTTTCTGCAGCCACCCGAGCAGCCTTCCTGGATGGTCGGGTACTCACTTCAGGAATTTTGGCAGGATCAGGAGTCTCAACTTCTTGCCACAACTCTAACGGTACAATTTCACAATGGGACGCATGATCTGACCATGAGGTTTTGAGGGTAGGCTACTCTAACTACATTGTCAGACCCACATGCACCTGAATCACCTGACCCAACTTCCATTTGTTTCTTGGCCCTTCATCATGTACGAGGACGACATCTCCTATTTTGGGGTGGGCCAAGAATTATGTTTGGACTCCAATTCAGATTGAGTCTCCTCTTAAAGAAAAATCAAATATTCATGTTCCCTATCTTTTCCATCACTTGATCACTACAATTTGGATATGTAAAGGGAAGGAATCTCTTTTTCTACAATTTTCTGGTTTTGCTACTACAATGGATCTTCAGATACCTCCTCCCAATTAATTGTTTCCTTGGGAAAGGATCTTAATTTTTCTACCCAAGATCAGATGATTAGGTGTTAAAATCTCCTTCTGATCAAGGTCCCCCGATGTGTAGCTTAGTGCCTGTCATTTATGATAGATTCCAATTCCACCAAAATGCAGGATAATTCATCATAACTGAGAAGAGCTCGACCGCTACCTTCTTCATACAGTTCTTCAATAATCCGATCAATCTCTCCCAGATTGCACCAAACCAAGGTCTCTTGCTGGTATAAATTTCCACTTACACTCTATGTTCTCCAGATGTTTTGAAAAAGGGGGCTATCTGCCATCGTTTTCAGATATTCAGATGCTGCTACGAAAAGTAGTGGGCGTTGTCACTCAACATTAGTGAAGGAAAGCCTTTACGGCTGCTAAACTTCCGGAAGGCCATGAGGAATGAGTCAGCGGACTGATTTCTGACTACTTCCAGATGTATACCCCTAGTGATCGGGCATGTGAATAGTATGATATAAACCTTCTCCGGATTTTGCTTCCCTTCTTTTATCCATAAAACACCGGTGTAATCCACCCCCGTAACGCTGAAAGGTTGTTTCCGTTGTACCCGGAATTCCGGCAATGGGGGTACTATATTAGTTTCTATATGGTTTTCCTTGAACTTTCTTACAGATCACACAATGATGTAACACGCTCTTGGCTAGTTGTCGCAGCTTTGTGGATATCCAGAAACTCCTGTCTTACACTAGCTACAGTAGCGTTCACCCCCATGTGATGCTTGCATCACATGATGTCGTCTTATTATCAACTTACTTAGAACACAACCCTTTGGCAGTAAAGTAGGAAATTTGACTTCTTCAGGCAGTGTCGCGTGTTCCAACCTGCCTCTACATCTCATTACATTATTATCCAAAAACAAATTCAACTGACGAATTAATGTAAATTTTGGGTTTGTTTCCTCCCTCTTCAGGGCTTTATATTCTTCTGGAAAGTACTCTCTCTGCACGAGAACAATTGTTTTGATCTTTCCTTCCTGCAACTCTTCCAGAGTCAAACCACCAGTTTTTCTGTCATTGGTTGATAGTTTGCAATTCTTTATAAATCGCATTATCCAAGCTATGGTCTTAAAGACCTTGTCAGCTCTGCTGAATCTTTCCCAATCCAGCAGGCGTGTTGCATCTATTGCCCCTACAACATTGACCACAATGTCCTGTTCACCCTGCATGTGTGTACACCCCACCCATGACCTATCAATTGGCAGTGTGTGATTTTTTAACCAAGGGGGTCCCTCCCACCAAAAGGAGTTTTTTGCTAACACCTTAGTCCTCTTTCCCGTGTCAACCAATCACTGGGATTTTCAGAAGAGGGTACGTAAGACAGGACTGACCCCGGAATCAAAGAGTTAATCTCAATTACTCTGTTTCTCACAAACACAGGCAGAACATTACTGGACACAATCCAGCTAAGAGCGACTTTACTGTCTGACCAGACATATAATTGTTTAAACTCCTTCTCATCAAAGGAGTCAATAATAAATTTGGCCATTCTTGCTCCTAGCAACAATGCCATTAGTTCCAATTTTGGAATAGTCAATTCCTTGATGGGCGCCACTCTACCCTTTGCCATAATTATATTAGAGCTTTCACCATTTGCTCTATAGGCCACACAACCATATGAGTTTCGCTAGCATCGCAGAATAGTGCAAGGTATTACCAGTTCCCAGGCTAGCACTCCTAGGAAAAGATATTTCAATACACTTCTCTAAGTCCTTGCGTAATTCACTCCATTCCTCTTGTAGCGGGTTGGCGAGTTGTTCGTCCCAATCCAGATGTTGCTTCCACAATTTCTGCAAAAATATCCTTGCTTTCATAGTAACAGGGAGAAGCAATCCCAATGGATCGTATATTTGGGCAACGGTACTGAGAATCTCTCGCTTTGTTTGACTCGATCTATTAATAAGAGTTGGATTTATAGTTAAGACGTCTTTAATTATATCCCAATTCAATCCCAATACTTTATGAATTTGTTTTTGTGTTTGGCTTCAATTTTGATAAGCAGCAGCAATAGTTTGTGTATAGACTCGCTATTGCTAACCCACTCCTTCAAATATAAGTGAGCCTGAGCAAAAATTTTGTTGGCATTAAAGAATAAATCCATCAACTCAGATTCACTATTAGCTGTAAATTGTAAATTATCTACATACAAACCCCTCTTCAATCTTTCCACTACATTCACTGTATTGGACCGGGGTAACCACGAGACCACAGTGGACAAGTGATGCTTGATGGTTGCATTTAGAAGAAAAGGTGAACATGTAGCTCCAAATAATACTACTCTAAATCTGTATACTATTAATTTACTATTGGGATCTGTTGGATTTTCCAACCACAAAAAACGCGTATAATTGCGATCTTCTTCACGCAACTGTACCATTAAAAATGCCTTCTCAATATCACCAATACAAGCAAAGGTGTTAGTTCTAAATTGCAGCAGGACTCTGAGTATATCAGCCGTTACGTGTGGTCCCAGTCCATAGACAATCATTCAGACTTAATCCATTTTTACCTTGTTTTGATGAGCAATCAAACACTATTCTTATTGGAGTAGTGGCACTGTCTTTAAGCACTCCATGATGTGCCAAGTAATGACAATCCACATCAGATTTATTATAGATCACCTTCTCAATGAATTCCTCTATCTTCTTGCTCTTGCAAGATTTTCTGATAATGATCCAAGTAATCCACATCCTTCTGAAACTTGATGGTCTGCTGTCGAAGTCTGCTCATGGCTAAACCAAAATTTGTCTTCAATCTGAATCTATTGGTTCTCCACGGCAACGCCATAACAATAACCTGTTTTATCAATTCAGAATTATGTTATAGTGCTCTCAAAGTCCTTTAAGACCCTCTGGTCTTGTTCTCGCAACTCACTGCAATCTATTCCCAATCTGTCCAAACTCCACAATGCGTCCAGATCAGTCTTGGGATTTTCATTATGAGTAGCTTCAATTTCTTCAGTTTGTACAGCTAGCTTCAAAATTGTCACATGAGTCTCCCTAGTGGGGGAAGCACTGCATGTGCCTGTCACCACATAACCGAATATGGTCGGCAGCAATATTAAGTTTCTAACCCTTTTGAACCTGGATGCAAAATATTGTAAACATTATCAACCCCTATTAACAATTCAATAGTTGATTGATTCTCAACAGGCAAATCAAAATCTTTATCAGCCAAGTTGATCTTAGTTTTACATAAAGACTTCAAACTTCTCTTAACGTCAAATTTCTTCGCATATTCTGGCAGCTCATCCACCACTATGCAGTCCATTATTATCAACTTATCTTTATGCGGTATGGCTACGCTTATCATCTCGTATTCATGAACAGGTTTACTAGTTAGATAACCTCTCAAGGCTATCTTTTCAACTCCTTTGGACCTATATTGCAGTCTCTCTAGAGCTGATCTTTTAATGAACGTTCTCTCGGCACAAGTATCCAACATCCCTCTAAGTCGTACCATGCGACCTTTCTTCCCTTTCAGGGGAATTGTTGCTGTTGGCAATATGGATTGCTTACCTGACTTATTTGGTTTGTCCTGCTCATTTACTGATAGCGTTCCCACTTGTACACCACTTTGTTTATTCTTGCTTTGCTTTCCGGTTTGGTCCTTATCACACAAGATGCGATGATGTCTCATCTTACAACCATTAATGCAACTTGGTTTGTCACGTCCACACTAAAAATGCTTCTTAGAAGCACACACAAAACATAACTGTAAAGCTCTAATGCGATTCAACTTTTCATCTCTGGTTGCGTAAGTTTTGCACTGTGTCCACCAATGTTCTTTATCACAAAGAGCACATCTTTTTGGATTGCTGATAACTGGACTTTTTTACATTTGCCCTTGTTTTTTTGTCTAACAGCTTGGGATTGATTTACTGTGAATGTTGATATTGACGACAGGTTTTCAGTTTTATTCACATCAGTTGAAACAAAGGTTCTTAGATTGCAAATTTCCTCTTCTAGGTATTTTTTAAAGGTGTCTAATACCAACCAATCGTCTCCACACCTACGCTTCATTCCACCGTCTCACTGACGCTTTGAGGCAATTTGGTATAGAGCAAAATAGTATAAAGCTCATTTAATTCCAGCTTTTTTCACTTTCAAGCGATCTTATTGAGCATTCAAAATTAGCTCTGAAACAAAGTTTGCAACGATTCAGAATTGGCAGCAGGAGACTCCATTTCTAGCAATCTTCCTCACCAGAACATGCTTAATCTCATCTCTCTTTCCATAAGTAGATAGGAGAAGAGCTACAGCTTGGGTGGATAATTGGGCAGCCTCAAATTTAAATCCCGAGATTAATTTCGAAGCTTCTCCTGTGAGCAAAACTTCGTAAATATGAAAACTTCTGAATTGGTTCCAAGTCTTTCCGCTGATGTACTGACACATGGTATAGTTCCCAGAAGGAATTCCATTCTAATATATCTCCAGAGTAATGAGGAAGATCCAGTTTGGGCAATCTAACACTGGCTGTAGGTAGTGGCGGTGGTTGTGTTAGCGGATTTAGTAACTTCAAACTGTTAGTAATAGAGCTATTGAGTCGCGATGTGTGTACGGACGTCTCTTGCATATTCAGCTTGATTATCATTTCATCAGACATTTCTTCTTCTTTAACCGAATCCAAAATTTGTTCATCCAAAACAGAACTTTGTTCAAATTATCTAAAAGAGAATCCCTAAGGGAAGTTATAGCATCAATATCAGTTGAATCGATCACTTCGGTCATCTTCCCAATAAAACGTGTGATAACGGATTTATAACCGCCACGTCTACGCGTCAACGACTCCATCGTGACAAGACCAAACTCAGAAATACAATACAATATAATATTCAAATTTTTTTCAATAATTAATAAATATGCATCCAACTATAATAACTGGGTTCAAAAGTTAAATAGCAAATTTTTCACAAAAGTGATTCATCACCCAATAATTTTATCCCAAATTAAACAATCAATGAAAAGGAGGGAATTTTTATTATACGCGCGTAGTGGGAATGTGCAGGCCCTGTCCCATACTTAACCCAGCCCTAAATCTGAAGGGTGGAAGGACGGGGTAAACCACGATCCTACTCACCTTCTACCACCCTTTACTTTTCACATATTTGTTTGACTCAACGCAAATACGTTGAGCCAACGCCCTGTAACTTTTATGATGAAAATGAATCCCATCTCTTGCTAATCACATTCTGATAATAAAGTAGGGATCACCCCTAACTCTTGTATCTCGCTTTAATTTTTTGTTTAAATAGTTTTTTCTTTTTTTGATAGTTTTCGCAGAGGTTCTAGATGGTGTTTTACGTATTTCTATTAACATAACAAAAACCTCTGAATTATTGACTGTACGTAGACTTTCTACCAATCCTAGAATATTTTTGTGAACACTATTCACCAGGTTAGGGTTATCTCCTGGTACATCTAAGTCATTGCTACCTATGAACAAGATAGTGATACTAGGCCCATAGGGTAGTAAGTTCGGTTATCAGGCCAGGTGTCATAAGGTTGGTTGTAACAGCCCCTGGTCTACCAAATGTCTTATATTCTAAGGGTTCCAATAATGCCGATCTACCACTATTAAAACAATTCTCCATATGGGTGACATGAGAAATGTCCCACAATAGCTACTTTACGATTCATTATTAAATTGTTAAGTAGAGATATAATATTCTAACAAGAGAAAATTTACATTAATTCAAAGCAAGGGAAAATAACAAAACCAAATTTAAGGCTTAAGGCAAGCAGGACAAGGCCTTACTAATTTAGTTAAAACTTCATATTCAAAACTGTTTTAATCAAACCTGAATACCCTCTTACCTACAAATGACGCGAAAAAAGTAAATTTAATGTTCCTTGCGGCACCTCAAAAATTATAAAAGGTAAACGGGTTAACCACGTCTGGTTTATGTAGGCAGGATACCGCATACTAATTTAAAGAAACGCGCAAAAACAAAATGAGACAACAAGGTTATGGAGGGCAGGCATTATCCAGCAAAACATCAACACAACATAGTTAATAGCAAGAAAACACTGCATAAATGTCCTACAGAATAACCAACGGTACTAATATGGGGGAAGAGAGAGAAATAAATATGAAGCAAGAGAGAAAGAATTGTGTCCTTTGAGAAGCTGGACTAATATCGCAGATCAAAACGATCTGGAACTGTTAGCCTGGCAACTCAGAGCGGCTTAGCCTAGATGCCGTATCGAATTCATTATTCGAGGGGCAGGACGGCCAGGGTGGCTCAAGGACGGTAGTATAGGCTACGAAGGGACCAGGGTCCTCTCGTATAAGACAAGAGAGTCTTACAATAAAGATCCTATCATACAATTTGACTAGATACACGGTTGTTATACCAACCTCAAATTGTAAGTAAGGCTAACTGAGTAGGCTATGTCCCGATAGCATGCGGTTCGGTAGTAGGCTATCCCCCGTGATCGGACTAATTCTTAAATAAACGTCAATAATAAATGCAACTTAAAATACGAATAATTATAGCACTGCTAAATGATGAAATCGAATCCAATTAGTATGGGAGACCAATTGGTACACGATATTAGCGTAGCATCACGCGGGTGGCGAGCTATGAAAAGGCGGCGCAGGAACGGCAACGCTCGTGCTGCCGCTGCGCTCCCGCATATAACCTATTATAAAATGGCTTATCATGCCAAACGCCATCTCAAAATGATCTCAAACATTAATTGCAGTACTTAACTTGGATGCAGCAATAGCTTGACGTTCCATGATTAAATGGTAAAGAATTCCAGACAGAAAACACAGCACAAAGAAAGAACGTGTGCAGCGTAAACAGTGCTATCGTAAGGAATGAAAACAAAGGCGCTAGCTGTAGTAGTAGCGGGTAGCGGGGACTTAGATCGGCTCCTCTGTAGACGAGGGATATTGAGGAAGGAAGAGACTAAATGGCAAGGGACCTCTGGTAGTGGTGTCACTCGCCCCAGATACCATACCGACACCTTGAATAAAGGTGAGCGAGCCAGAGTACTCTGGCACTACCATGTAGCTTTTTCTCTGGTATTTGTAGCAATACTTATACCTTAGAAATGAGTGCTAAAGGAACCATTTCACAGAGCGACACAGGCTGAGCCCAGAAGTAAAAATAGCAGAACTGATGGGGATTCGAACACCTACACCACCAGTACAACCAACCCAACAGAAACCAAACAGCAACTCCTTGGAAAAGGCGCCTGGAAAAGCAATCATGGTGATGAGATCTGACTTGAGTAAACTGAAAGAGATGGCATAAAAAAGACTAAGAAGTAAGAACACAAGGGAGAACTCAACGAGAAAAATACAAAGTACAAGAGAGGGGACTAAACAACACAATAGAAGATGTAAAACAGAGGCTTAAAGCCAAAGCACATAACATCCAACAGTACATGAACAGGAATAAGGGATATCAACAGAACAAACTATTTGGAACCAACCAGAAAAGGGATTTTGACGAAGGAAAAATCTGTTTCTGGGGGAGGACCTGTGTCGCCCAGTGAAAAATCCCTGTAGCTCATTTTTCCAATTATAAATAGATCCTAAATATACCAGAGAAAAAGCTAGCATGTATGCTGCCAATTAGAAGATTCCTCTTTAAAATCCCTCCATGGTGGGAACCGTTACAAACGTCACCCACCTTACCTTCTCTCGCTACTACTACTAATACCCACGAGCGTCCTTCATTCCTGGAATAGACCACCAAGCTTGGACTGGCTAAGGGTGAGGAAGCAGAAGAGAGAAGGGCTGGGTTCACCGGCGAAAACACAGGTCCTCCCCCATAAAGAAATAGATTTTTCCTTCGTCAAATGCCTTTCTGGTTCGACACATGTGTCTGCCGGTGAAAAAGTATCAGAGAATTCCCATCCAAGCTAAATAGATACCAAACCCATGTATTAAAAGGGGGTTAATGAAACCTAAGGTTTCATTTGAAAAACAAATAAATTTAATGCTCTATAACAAGGCAAAAATTAAAAATTACTTTTCTGGGCTCAGTTCGTGTCGCTTCTGAAATAATCCCTTAAGTTCATTATTTCTAGGTAAATGATACTAACATTACCAGAGAAAAACAAAAATAAAGGTGGGGAGTTTCAGAGTAACTGACTCGCTCACCCTAAATAAAAAGAGGGTGTCAGTATGGTGCTGGGGCGAGTGAGACCACTACCACGAACCTCTTGTCATTTAGAATTCTCCTTCATGAAAATCCCCCTCCCTGAGAGAGCTGACAAACGGTCGACGCCAGCAACTACTACTACACATCCCACCACGCCGACCGTAGCACCTCCCGTGGCCATCCTTTTCGTTAGCGAACTTCTGTACGCACATGTCTGCAATTGCTCTGTGTTTTTGTGCACTTTTTGGATTACTTAACGCTCGAGATGGAATTACAAGCTATCGCCGCAGCTAAGTTAAGTACCCCGAAAGGTTATATACTACTTTTAGCCAGCCAGGAGCAGTTTTTACCATTTTTTAGGTTCAATAATAGTCTTCCTGGTCTGGCGCATGGCTCGCCTTGCCGGCTCGCCTCGTGCTCAGTTAGCTACTTCGGTCTTCCATACCGTGGTATCTATTCCTTGTGTATATATGCCTTTATCATGAGATATTTTTACGTGGTACAGAAGTTTCCACTCCAATTTATTGCTTTACATCGTACTATTCGGAAATCCTTTGCCTAAGCCTTAGATTAGTGTTCATACATGCATGTCCCTTTCTCTAGGTGTTTAGGCGTGTGGGTTATTATTTTGATTATTCTATTGATATTACTCTTTAGTCCAGCCATCCTGGCCGTCGCCCACCGTTTTACGTATCGGCAGAGGCCAGCTCCCGAGTGGTTTGCTTGTTCCCCTTCGGGGGGACTAGCCTACTTCTCCTGGACGTCCCTCCCTTTTCCTCCCACTCGTGATTTCCTTCTTTTCTTTTATTACGATGTACTTATTATGGGTTGCATGTTAGGGGTGATCAGTGTGGCCTAGGCTATGTTTTGTTGCATTATCGCCTCGTGGTGCACTTACGACCGCGCTGATCACTCTGATCCAGGCTATGTTTTGTTGCATTATCACCTCGTGGTCCACCTGCACTCGCGTTGAGCCAGCTGATCGCCCTGGTCCCCCCCTCCCTTTTTTCCTCCCTCCCATGAAAGGAGGGTTAGTCCCTTGCTCGCTCATGGTCGCTATGGCAACCATCCGGGCACCCCTCCCCTCTTCCTCCCTACCAGGGGGGATACAGGAGTCACGGACTTTAACAGGGGTACTTTGGACCGGTCACGTTTTCTTTGAGCTTCGGGGAGGTCCCGGTGTGTTCAGGTCGGGTTGGCCACCCCACCAGCTCGCGCCAGGCCTTCTCCGGCGTTCTATGATTGTTCTCCTGTTCCCTCCCTATCTTTACGAGTATAGCTGGCTCCGCCAGCTCTTTGGGCGGGGAATACGGAGTACGCCTTACATGCTTCCCTTGTATATGGTCGTTGTAGTCTCTCTCGTCCTCCGGCGGAGCACCGCTCACCATCCGTGTGCCCCATCGGTTTGGCGAAGGGCTGCTACAGCGAGCTAGGCTCCGCATACACCATTATTTACTTTTGTTTTTGTTTAGTGTTATTTGGTTTAACTTTAGGGATAATCTTATCACGTTCTCCCCGCTGTGTCGTACCCTCACCTCGGTGTACTATATGTGTATGAGCAGGTATCTGGTTTGGCGGAAATCTTCGCTACGGTGTACCGGAGTTTTTTTCAAACCAGTTTACCGGGTCCTATGGACTCTCTCCACACGGTTTTACAGGAGAGGATTATGGCCAAAAATTTATTCTACTCCGGCATGCAGCGGTGCATCATATCTTATGTCGGGTCCTGTTAGTATATGCTGATACTTATGTATCTGTTCACTTACAGGCTACCAACTGTCAGGAGGCGGGATGTAACGCTGTCCTGCAGGACCCTTGTGGTCATGAGGTCTGCAGGAACCCACGCTCCCTGTGCTGTCCGCCACAATGAATTGATCGTGTGGCTCACGAAGCCTGCTCCATATGCTACGAGCTTGTGGAACAGTCTTCTAGCGGAGTAAGTATATACCGGCGTAGGTATCGTCTCTTTCTTGGTATATACTGTCTGATAATTTAGTTTAAGATTATTTATATTCATCTAGAATCATAAGTTTTAATAGTATATCTTCGGGGCTTCGTTGTAAGGACTACAATAACCCTTTGTTTCAGGCTGCCGCCGTGAAGGACGCCGCGTTGGCCACCCTGAAAGCCTGGGTAGGTGGCTTCGGCAAGAACACACCGAAGGGGCAGCCCTATATTCTTGATAAGAACATGGCTGTCCGAATCTTCCCAGGCGGCAAGTCGACCGGCTACGTCGACCCTGTTTGTGGCAGCTACAAGTGGAGCAGGCCTTGACGGAAGGGACAGCCCGGAGATTACAGTGGACGTTGCCACCCTGGACCTAACTTAGAGCCTATGAGGTAGGGGAAGGTGAGTTGATGGTTGAGGTAGGTTTTGTTGAAGCGCTCAAGGGCTTCCCTTGGCGCGTCTGGGTCTTCATCTCCTGTTCTTTCTTCTTCTACTTCCTTCCAAGGTTTTTCTTTATCGGAAATTCCGGCTAGGACGTCTGCTGCCTCGGTTGTTCCTAGGGTGAAGGGACAACGTGAGCAAAAAATCCTGGAGAGGTCGTCTTCTAAGAAGACTTCGGCCTCAGCTTCTCATAAGACTCCGGCTCACCATCCCAGAGCAGAGAAAGCGAAGACATCTTCTTCGCACTCCAAAGGGTCTAGGGGCAAGTCCTCTAAAGAGAAGGTCCGCGCTCCCGCCGAGCCAGTACCGTCTACGTCCACCGGAGCTCGTCCGGGGACCCCTGCTGCGACCAGTACCTCTGGCCCCTTCGATCCCGACTCCTTTACAGCAGGGGTCATGCAACAAGTAGGGAACATGGTAGGGACAATAGTGAACGATAGGCTGGACCAGATCCTAGCCCAGATCTCCACCTCGTTCGCGCAGTCCGGTCAGTCGATCCAGAACATCTCGGATCGGCTGACAAACCAGGAGAACTTGTTGGCGGGTCTTAGCCAGAATCTCCCAGCGGTTCTTCCTCTAGCAGGCGCCGGAGTGACTCCAATGCCCAGTTATGATTCTCTCCCCGCATTCACTATGAGTAATCCTTGGAGGGTAGCAGCCTTCACACCCTTCAAGGACGGAATGATCTCGATCCCGGATTGTGGAACTCGTCGTATCGAGGATTTCGAGTTCCACCCCGCCGATCTTCAACCACCTTTCATGGGGTATGCTAGATTGACAGAGGCAGCCCTAAATAGGGAAGACAAGATCCCGAAAGAAACTGTAATTTACAGTCGGGAACAGGCTCAAAGAGAATGGGTGAGGTGCCTGGAAGATTGGGACTGCACCAATACCAGGCTTCAGGCATTCAAGAGCCCTTTCACAATCTTTGTGACGGAGGAGGAGGCACCACTCCCCTTCACCACAAAAATTGCAGAAGTCACCATCCTGGCCGCCATGAAAGAGGAGCCTCTCCCTCAACTGAGAGAGTCGGACCCCACGTCCCCACTCTTCCCAGCTTCTGAGGACCTCTGGGCTGACCTTCCGGCGTCTTTTACAGTTGGGAAACTCAAACCGGACTGTGCTATTGAACAGTTCGGGGCGAGACTCCCAAGACTGCCGGACAACTTGATCCAAGCGGAATTTGATGCAAGGATCAGGTTAGGAAGGACACTTAACGCCTTAGTGATGACAGAAGCTGCCGCCATGACATATGGTACGGAGCCTCTGTTTAAGCTCCTGGCTAAGGAACAAACCCAGACCGTACAGTCGGATCTGTACGACTTTGTAACGGCAAGACGAAACTGCAGGAAACATGTCCTGTAGGAAGCAACTATAAGACATGAACCAAATAAGTTGCTATCGTCTTCAATCTGGGGAGCGGACCTCTTCCCTGCAGCTGCTGTAAATGAGGTTCATCATGAAGCAACCAGGCTCAACCAGAGCCTCAGGGTCCGCTGGGGTCTTTCTAGCAAAAGGAAGCCAGAAAGCACCCCCTCGGGTTCTAAGAAACTGAAGAAGCCCAGGAAGTTCCCGAGCTTCCAGGCACAGCAGCAGCAACAATTCGTTCAGGCAGTCCCGGTTTCACAACCAGTGCAACCGTCGACTTCCAAGTCCCAGAACCAGCCCATCCTCCCGTTGACGCCCCAAAACCAACCCTCGACCTCCTACACTGTTTCCCCTGCTTTCAATCCAGTATTCGAAAGCCAGGAATTTCAAGCCATCAATAGGTTTGCAAGGGGAAGCAGAGCTAGGGGTGCATTTCGACAGAGGGGTGGCGGAAGGGCACCCAACAGGGGGAGACACTTCCGTGGAGGGCGCGCCGGAGCACTTCCTGCACAGTCACAGTGAGAAACAGGTAGGAGGAGGCTGTTCCTCTTCCGACACAGGTGGGGGCGTTTCAGCAGTGGGCACAAAGTATTGTGTCCAAAAGGCTGGGATGGAGTTGGATCAAAGGTCCTCCTCCATCCAAAACATTCCTTCAGGTTCCAACGAAGGAATTGACAGAGTATGCGCAAGAGCTCCTTCAGAAAGGGGTAGTATCAAGAGTCAAACATTTAAAGTTTCAAGGACGCTTGTTCAGCGTGCCAAAGAAAGGCTCAACAAAACGAAGAATAATCTTAGACTTGTCCCGTCTAAACTTATTCATTCGTTACGACAAGTTCAAAATGCTGACTATTTCACAGGTATGACCTTCCACCTTCCGTGGGGCCATCACCACCTCTATCGATCTTACAGATGGCATACTATCAATATCCCCAGTCGCGAGACACTTCCGCCCATACCTAGGCTTCAAGCTAGGAGACCAGGCATTCTCTTTCAAAGTGATGCCCTTTGGACTGAACGTAGCCCCCAGGGTGTTCACGAAAATAGTGGAATCAGTGGTCCAACAACTGAGGTCACAAGGGATAATGGTAGTAGCGTACCTCGACGATTGGCTCATTTGGGCAACAACCGTTGAGGAATGCCTCAAAGCCACAGGCAAAGTAATTCAATTTCTGGAACATCTGGGGTTCCAAATAAACAATAAGACCAAATCCAGGCTAACGCCGTTGTCTCGTTTCCAGTGGCTCGGCATTCAGTGGGGACCTGAACTCCCACACTCTGTCAATTCGTTGGCCAAAAAGGAAAGAAATATCCAAGTTAATAAGACAATTCCTCAAATGCAAACAGACGTCAAGGAGAAACCAAGAAAGGATCCTAGGTTCCCTTCAGTTTGCATCAGTCACAGAGGTTCTGTTGAAAGCAAAATTGAAGGATATAAACCGAGTTTGGCGCTCAAGAGCAAATGTCAAATCTCGGGACAAGTTGTCAGTAATTCCGCCGGTTCTTCGCAAACGTCTCCGCCCCTGGGCGGAGGCCAAGAATCTGTCCAAATCAGTTCCTCTCCAGTTCCCTCCTCCGGCGTTGGTTATCCATACGGACGCCTCTCTAAGCGGGTGGGGAGGATACTACCAATTCAAGAAAGTTCAAGGGACTTGGTCGCCTCAGTTCCGCCAGCTTCACATAAATGTATTGGAAGCCATGACAGTATTCCTCACTCTGAAGAGGCTTCTACCAGCCAAGAAGTTCCCATATAAAGCTGGTGTTGGACAGCGCAGTAGTGGTACACTTGCATCAACAGGGGGCAGGAGGGTCCAAGTCAAAAGCATGTGAACCATGTCATGATAGCCATTTTCTCTCTAGCAACCAAGTACAAATGGCATCTATCCTCCACCCATCTGGCGGGAGTAAGGAACGTGATAGCAGACGCCCTGTCTCGATCAGTTCCTCTAGAATTGGCGTGGTCCCTAGACAAGCGCTCATTCCAGTGGATATGCCAAAGGGTCCCAGGTCTCCAGGTGGATCTCTTCGCATCTCAAGCGAACCACAAGCTCCCTTGCTATGTGGCCCCCAACCTGGACCCTCTGGCTTATGCCATAAATGCCATGTCCATAGATTGGAATCAATGGAGGAAGGTTTACATCTTTCCTCCAGTGAATCTTCTATTGAAACTCCTGAGCAAACTCAGGACATTCAAGGGACAAGTAGCTCTAGTAGCCCCGGATTGGCCCAAGAGCAACTGGTATCCTCTCCTACTGGAATTGGGTCTCCGACCTCGACGGATTCCCAATCCCAAGCTATCTCAGTCAGTACAAATGAGGACTGTGTTCGTTTCCTCAGGAATTCTCAAAACCCTAACTTTATGGACTTCATGAAGTTTGCGGCTAAGAAAGATGCAAATATCGATCCCCAAAATATCCTTTTCTTAGAATCGGATAAGAGGGAATCAACTTTACATCAGTACGATGCTGCTGTAAAGAAATTGGCAAATTTCCTGAAGGAAACAAACACCAGAACCATGACAGTTAATTTAGCTATATCCTTTTTCAGATCCCTGTTCGAAAAAGGTCTAGCAGCTAGTACTATTACCACTAATAAGTCAGCTTTGAAGAAAATCTTCCAGTTTGGCTTTAAGATAGACTTATCAGATTCCTACTTTACGTCTATTCCAAAAGCCTGTGCTAGGCTCAGACCTTCAGAAAGGCCTAGTTCAGTTTCATGGTTCTTGAATGACGTTCTCACACTGGCCTCAGACACTGACAACATTTCATGTAACTATCTAATGCTATTAAGAAACACATTGTTCTTACTAAGTTTGGCCTCAGGAGCCAGAATATCAGAACTGTCGGCCCTTTCCAGAGATGCTGGACATATGGAATTCCTCCCTTCAGGAGAAGTCTTACTATCTCCAGATCGTAGTTTAATGGCCAAAAATAAGGACCCCTTAATAAGATGGGCTCCTTGGAAGATCCTCCCTCTTCCACAAGACCCTTCTCTTTGTCCGGTGACGACCTTACGAGCCTATCTGTCCAAGACATCTTCTAGATCCTCAGGCCCCCTCTTTATGAGGGAAAAAGGTGGCACTATTTCAATAAAAGGGATTAGACAACAAATCCTCTATTTATCAAACAAGCTAACCCTGACTCATTCCCTAAAGCCCATGACATCAGGGCAGCAGCCACCTCTATCAATTACTTCTAACATATGAATTTCGATGACTTGAAGAAGTATACAGGCTGGAAATCACCGACAGTTTTTAAACGGCACTACTTAAAATCCTTGGAATCTCTAAAATTTCTGGCTGTGGCAGCGGGAAACATAGTTTCTCCTGACACTGTTCAGTAGTTGTGGTCGAAGATCCAGATCTCCTTTCTACCTGCCTCACTAACAATTCACCTAACCTTACCGTCATGTTCAATTGGGTCCTTCAGCCTTAGCTGCCTAAATAGGCTACTTATGGTGACGTGCCCCTTACTTTTTACTGATTGTAACCATTTAGTGTCGTTTTCCCTTATATTTTTACTAAGAAAACACACTTGTATGTTATTCTTAAAGATATTTAATCATATGTCATAAAATCTAGTTCTAAGTTCTCATAAGTTAGTTTAAGTTTAATTTTAAGTCCAATTATGCCTTAAGCTAACATTTATTATTTTAGGGCAAGTTAACCTTAGTCATGATAACTTGTATATATTTTTCAACTTGATTATATTCATTTATTTTCTTTCTTTCGTTTTATTGAAACCTTGTTTTAATTTTCAACCTTGTGCTAATTCTCTGGTACTATTTCACGAAGCGACACGAACTGAGCCCAGAAAAGGGATTTTGACGAAGGAAAAATTTATTTCTGGGCAAAGGTTTGTGTCGCCCAGTGAAATCCCACCCTGTTCTCCCACCCTTGCGCCCAAGGTTGGCATCTAACTTCAAGGATGGCCACGGGAGGCGCTACGGTCGGCGTGGTGGGATGTGTAGTAGTAGTTGCTGGGCCCCCCGTGTGTCAGCTCTCTCAGGGAGGGGGATTTTCATAAAGGAGAATTCTAAATGACAAGAGGTTCGTGGTAGTGGTCTCACTCGCCCCAGCACCATACTGACACCTCTTTTTATTTAGGGTGAGCGAGTCAGTTACTCTGACATCCCCTTATTTTTATTTTTCTCTGTAATGTTAGTATCATTTACCTAGAAATAATGAACTTAAGGGATTATTTCACTGGGTGACACGAACCCTTGCCCAGAAATAGATTTTTCCTTCGTCAAAATCCCTTATATACTACTTAAACTAGAACTTAAACTATGACTTAGAACTTGTAAAAACGAGAAAATATATGACAATGTACATTTATGGTATCTGAGCATGTACATTTATAGTATCTGAGCAATCTAGACGGGTATGTACATACAGTTCCGTAAAACGAATATGGTCTCAAAACCGAGGTCTCAATACTATATACATGCTCCGGTGGCGGGATGGTCAAGGCCCAGCCTGGCCCGGAAGATAGAGGCTGGTGGGGGAATACAAGCGAGTCAGGTAGGAAGGAGAGAGTATTAGGGAAATAATTAACAGAAAGGGCTAAGGAAAGGAGTTAGTAAAACTCGATTATTCAGGGGAGACTATGTTCCCTGCAGCCACTGTTGAGAATTTAAGGGCCTCTAAGTTTTTGAGATAGTGGCGCTTAAATACTGCTGGAGATTTCCAACCCGTATATCTCTTCAGGTCCTCAAAGTTCATATTTTGAAAATAGTTAATGGAGGTAGCCACTGCTTGGATGTCATGGATGTGTGGGACTGAATCCGGATTGGCCTGTTTAATAAAGTACAGTATTTGCTGTCTAATAACTTTCAGAGAAATTGTCCCACCTTTCTCTCTAATAAACAGAGGGCCTGAAGATTTTTGGGAAGTCCTGGCTAGAAAGGATTTAAGAGTACTGACAGGACACAATGTGTCCTGTGTGAGAGGAAGAATTTTCCAAGGAGTCCACCTGTTTTGTGGGTCCTCGTTCTTAGACAGAAACTGCCAATCGGGGGATAGCAGAACTTCACCTGACGGGAGGAATTCAACATGGCCTGGATTTCTAGAGAGAGCCGAGAGTTCAGATATTCTGGCACCTGAGGCTAGGGCCATTAAAAATAAGGTTTTCGTAAGAAGGGTTAAATATGAGCATGACTCTTATTAGTAGTCTGAGGCTAGTTTAAGAACATTATTTCAAAAACCAAGAGAACCATCTGAGGGCGGCTGTTGGTCTCAAGACGGGCACATGCTCTTGGAATCGAAGAGTATGTGTCTGAAAGTTGATATTAAAACCTATCTGGAAAATCTTTCCCTTAAGGCTGATTTGATTTGTAGTAATGGACTGGCGACTAGACCTTTCTCAAATAGAGATCTAAAGAATGAGATTGCCAGATTTGTGGTCATCTCATGAGCAGCTGAACTACCTTTTGAAATTTGGCCAATTTCTTTACTGCCGAATCATATTGCTTGATCGTTGAATCCCTTTTATCTGATTCTATGAATAGGATGCTTAAAAGATCAATACTAGCGTCCCTTTGAGCCGCAAACTTCATCAAATCCAGAAAGTTAGGGCACTCAGAACTCTTGAGGAAGCTGACACAGTCCGAGTTTGTACTACCTGAGTCAGTTCTGGACAAGGGATCCGTTTGGGCCGGAGATTCAGTTCTAGAAGAAGCGGAAACCAGTTGCTCTTTGGCCAGTTGGGTGCCACTAATGCCACTTGTCCTGTGAAAGATCTCAGCTTGTGCAGGACCTTCATCAGAAGATTCACCGGTGGAAATAGGTAAATCTTCCGCCAATTGTTCCAATCTAAGGACATCGCATCCATGGCATAAACTAGAGGGTCTAGGTTGGGAGCCACGTAGCATGGTAGTTTGTGGTTGGCTTCCGTGGCGAAAAGGTCTACTTGAAGGTCCGGGATTTAATTGCAAATCCAACGGAATGACTTCTTGTCCAGGGACCACTCCGATTCCAGCGGAGTTGTCCTGGAAAATGCGTCCGCGATAACATTTCTCACTCCTGCCAGGTGAATTGCTGACAGGTGACAATGATTCTTCGCCGCCAATGAGAATATTGCAATTAATACATGATTCAGCTTGCCTCCTCTGTTTATACATACAGTGGACTACTACTAGACTGTCTGAGACTAGTCTTATATGAACGTTTCTGGCCGGAGCCAGTCGTTTTAGGGTCAAGAAAACTGCTATTGCTTCCAGAATGTTGATATGAAACTGGCGGAATGCCTCCGACCACGTTCCTTATACCTTCTTGTGTTGTGAATACCCTCCCCATCCACTCAGAGATGCGTCGGTGTGGATGGTTAAAGACGGCGGAGGGAATTGTAGAGGTACTGACTTGGCTAGGTTCTGGCGTTCCGTCCATGGACGGAGCCTTTTTGTCAAAATATGTGGAATTGCCGAGACCTTGTCTCTGAGTTTGATGTTGGCTCTCGTTCTCCAGACTTGATTGATATCCTTCAATCTGGCCTTCAACAGGACATCCGTCACCAACGTAAACTGCAGCGAACCTAGAATCCTTTCTTGGGCACTCCGAGAAGCTTTCTTGTTTTTGAGGAACTGTTTCGTAGCCTTTGCTATCTCTTTGACCTTCTTGGGTGGGAGGGATAGCTAGTGTTTGTTTAGGTCCCATTGGATTCCCAGCCATTGGAAGCAAGAAGCCGGGACGGGCCGGGATTTCTCTCTGTTTATCTGGAATCCCAGAAATTCCAAGAATTTCATCACCTTGGCTGTTGATTTGCGGCACTCATCGACGTTGGCTGCCCTAATGAGCCAGTCGTCTAGATAGCTACTACAATACCCTCGCGCTTCAGTTCTTGAACTATCATCTCTCCCAGTTTGGTGAATATCCAGGGCGCAATTTTGAGCCCGAACGGCATGACTCTGAATGAGTAAGCCTGTTTTCCTAGCTTGAAACCTAGGTAAGGAGAGAAGTTCCTTGCTATTGGAACATGATAGTAAGCGTCTGTAAGATCTATACAGGTGGTGACGGCCCCACGGGAAGTAAGGTCCGTACCTGCGAGATGGTCAGCATGAGGAACTTGTCGCAGTGAACGTATGAGTTGACACGGGACAAGTCCAAAATCACTCTTCTTTTGTCCGAGTCCTTCTTTGGGACACTGAACAGACGTCCTTGAAATTTTAGGTGCCCCACTTTCCTTAAGGCCTTTTTCTGGAGGAGATCTTTGGTATAGTTTATAAGGTCCGCCATAGGCTTCTGACAAAAACTGATTGGTGGAGGGGGCCTTTCTCCTATTTCCACCCCAGACCTTTCGAGACTATACTGTGGGCCCATGGACTGAAGGTCCAGCGGTCCCGGAAGAGATACAATCTCCCTCCTACCTGCGGATTCTCACTGGTTAGTTGCAGGTCTGGTACCTCTACCTCCACAGAAACCCTTACCTCTTGATCCGCTTCGTAGCCGGGAGCCACCTCTGGCCCTGCTACTTCCGGCATGCCTACTGTAGCTGCGAAAGAGATCTCGCGCTTCATAGGTGGGGCTGAAGGCTGGGGAGGTCATTATGGCTGAGGAGGTAGATGGTTGTGGGGCCGGAGGAGTTTGTACTAGGACAAACTATTGTTGTGGAAGCGCCTTAGATGTTGACGGCTTGCCAACCTGAGATACTGGCACTGCTTGCACTATTGTCTGTGGACGAGAGGCTTGGTAAGGATTGTATCTCCTTGCCTTCTTTTTGGTTCTGACTTGGTGTCCGGGCCATTCAAACTTCCGTTTGAAGGGGAGACCCCAACGAACCCGAAGATTCTGGTTGGCTCTGGATGCCTCCTGGGAGATGTTGCTAACCTCCTCTTTCGGGAAAAGGTTTAAAGGTTTTCTCCCCACACTGATGACTTTATGAGTCTATTAGGCTTATGTCTTATAGAGGCACTTGCCAGGACGTGCTTCCTACATGCTCGTCTCGCCACTGCAAAGTTGTACAGGTCCGCTTGGAAAGTCTGCAACAGCACTTTCGTCAGGACCCTGAACACTTGTTCATCGACATATGTTGATGCTACCAACTCCGCCGCAGTGACGGAGTTGATAGATCTTGCAAGTCTGGTTCTTGCCTCAAATTCCGTCTTGACCAAGTGATCCAGAATCCTAGGCAGCTTCTCTGAGAATAGGTCGGAAGCGCAGTCCGGGTCGAGTTTACCTGTAGTAAACATAGCCGGTGCATCCTTCCAAAAGTCCAATACGATAGGGAAGAGAAGGGAGGCAGCCTCCGTCTCTCTCAGGACTGGTAGAGGCTTATCCTCCGCCGCTGCTTGCAGCGTCAACTCCGCCACCTTAGATGTACATGGTGACGGAATTCCGTCTGGTGTCACAAACATTGTAAAGTTTCCTTTGTGTGGCGTTAACTTCGTGTTAAGGCAACCCCACTCGGAGAGGGTGCGAACCCAAGTAGCTTGAGCTTGTTCCCTCGGGAAGATCACTGTCTCCTTCGGGACTTTATCCACTCTGACTAGCGCATGTTTTGCTAGTCTAACGAAGCCAGGGAATGGAAATTGGAGACCTGGCGGAAAGAGCTCAAAGTCTTTAGTCGGGCAGGTTCCGCACCCTTCAATAGTTAGCTTCCCATCCGAGAACGGGGCATGCAGTGCTAACCGCCATGGATTCTCCTTATCAAATGGCGGAAGCTTCGACGCGTCCGGCACCATCATAGATAGCACCGGGGTTCTGGAGTGGAGAAGTCCAGTCAGCATCTCCTCCAAAGGCCTGATCCTCTCGGTCAGAGACGTAATTGCTTGGCCGGAGGTATCTGAGCCTGGCGAGTCATATCGACTCAAGCCTCTGATCAATTACTCCGCTAACCTTCGTCAATAGTGAAGGCCTCTGGGTCAAATCCAGACTCCGCCGCCTTAGGATCGGTGACATTTATTCTCGACCCCATAGTAGGGGGAGGATCCCAGGCAGCAGGCGACTGAGCGGTAAAAGTCGACGGTTGTGGGGCCGAAGACAACTCTGTCGCCGCTAGCGGAGCTGGTTTAGATCCCTTTCGCAGGGTTTTTGGTTTCAGTGATTTGATTTTAGGAACAACTGATAGCGCTCCTTCAGAAGGAGGGGTGGGCCTAGAGAAGCCCAGGAAAGAAGACGAAGAAGAAGGAGTAGGACTTAGGAGACTCGCCTCACTTACCTCCCCACCTACCTGTTCCTCCGTGACCATGGGCTCCAAGTTGATATTCATCGCCACCTCCTCCATCACCAAGTCCTCCTGGTCGTCTGGGATTGGCATCATTGCTACCCGGATGGCTTCAATGAGAGGCTCGGCAACGTGCGCCGGAACCGCCGTCGTGGCTGTGGCTCCCTGGAACAGAAGGGTTGCCCTTTCGGCGCATTCTTACCAGACCCCCCGCAACCCATTTCCGGAGTGCCATCCTTGCCTCATGTCGGGCATCGGAAGTAGCTTGTCAGGGAGGAACCCGAATTAATATTTTACCTGGTAATAAGAGTCTGTATAACAACTTGTTAAGTTATTATAGCAGAACTTTTATGACAATGATGCAGCAAAGATACTTACCTGCTCATCAGTCAGGAGTGACACCATCTCATAGCATACAGTGCATGCGTCTGGGTGCCAGACCATATAGTTCTCTAACTGTATGGCGCAGTTGGCATGGGAACGGCACACAATGTGGCCGTAAGGTTTGCCCAGGGAGGCGGGGCACCCTTCTGCCTGGCAACGAACCATCTGTAATTTGAAGTTTATTTATGAGTACCGAACGTCGGCACCGAAGATAACTCCAAGGAGAGCATGCACCTTAAACTAGACATTGGGTCAAGACTTATTCACTAATAATTTTCAGTTAATTAAATGAATAAAGAATTTCTTTGGGTGATTTGCCTGCTCCCAATTCCGTCCTCATGAGGGTAGATACAGGTCCGGTATGTGGGATATGAGGTGCGCCGGGCGGACGTAGAGAAGGAAAAAACCCCTTCTCTATTGCGGTCAGATGAGTCAGAAGGCTACGCATTATCGTAGCCGAAAACCTGATCTACCTGTCATCCCCACCGAAGCAGGGAATAACATAAGGACGAAATTAGAGCTTCGGCAACACAGTGTAATACTCCGTCAACGGGTGTCAGGGTGTGAGTCCCACACTCCATCGGTACCTCAAGGGTTTCAGGAGCTATCTATAGAGTAGTCCCCGAAGCTCCGTCTACCCAATGCCTCATCTCCTAATGTCCCCATAATGCTGGAGGAATGGGCTGAAGCGGCGGACTCAGGGGGATAATTCCCTTATCTGAACCTGCACGCTCTAGTTTAGGTGGAGTGTAACTCCCAGTCCGAATCTGTACCGGGGAGGGAGGGGGGAGGGGGGGGGGGTGGGGGGGGGGGACAAGGGGAAACGAGACACCGAGTGACGGAGCTGTATAATGTACAATCGGAGCTAGTCCGCCGGGCTGGTGCGGTACTGGCCCACTATAAGTTGGCGGAGCCGTTTACTCGGAGACATAAGGGATTACCTATAATACTATAACCCTTTCCCCACACCCAACCCCCTCCTCTCATTGTGTGAACTTGAGCGGGTCTTTTCATCGATAAGACTACTAGTACCGTGAGTTATAGGGCTCGGTGAGGCGAGCTAGAAATGGGAGGGGGGGGGGGTTGGTATTATGGTGTGGTCGGTCGTGATCGCCCGGCCACCCACCCGATCAGAGATAGACCTCTACCGAGGCTATGTAGCCTACTACTTCATAGTCAGTAGGCCGACTGGGCCTATGGCCCGTGGCGGTTGGTCGGTGGTCACTCTCGATTGGGAGGCTATGGCCTACTACCGGGTTAGACCAAGACATACCAGACCGATATCTACAATAACACAATAAATATAAATTAAATTAAACCAATAATACATAACATTCATAGAGAGGTATCATGGAAGAGTTGCAAGAGATTAAGGCCAAAAGGTAGGAAGTACCCCGGTATGGATCCATTTTAACCCTCTTACGCCGACTGGACGTACTTTACGTCAACATTTTTTGTCTCCTGTGTGCCGACTGGACGTATTTTACATCGACTTACAAAAGTTTTTTTTAAAATTCGCGGAAAAATACTTATAGGCCTACCAGCCTAAAACTTTTGAATCACGCACCTTGGGGGATGCTGGGAGTTCACGGATCAAGGTGTTGTTTTGTTTACAATCGTTACACAGGCGCGCAAGCGCGAATTTCTTTCTTGCCACACTAAAAAGTATCTGTGACACATCTCGGAAATTATTTCGTCACTTTGACATAATTTTTGTACCGTTGTAAATTAGCCGTTACATGAAGTATTATATATGAAAATGTGCGCATTTTTATGTAGAATACAACAATAAAATACTCACGATTGTAGCTTTTATAAGTTTTGAGATATTTTCATATAAATAACGATAATTGCCAAAATTTCAACCTTCTCGGTCAACTTTGACTACCGAAATGGTCGAAAAACGCAATTGTAAGCTAAAACTCTATATTTAGTAATATTCAATCATTTACCTTCATTTGCAACTAATTGGAAGTCTCTAGCACAATATTTCGATTTATGGTGAATTATGAAAAAACTTTTTCCTTACGTCCGCGCGGTAACTCTTCCGAAAAAAATCATACAGGCGATTGTGGTAATGTTTGCACCATTTTAAAATTAGCCGTTATATAAAGTTTTATATATGGAAATGTGCGCAATTTCATGCACAATACAATAAAAAAACAAAAACACCCATGGTTGTAGCCTTTATCAGTTTGAGATATTTTCATATAAATAACGATAATTGCCAAAATTTCAACCTTCGGTCACTTTGACTACCGAAATGGTCAAAAAAGCGCAAATTGTAAGCTAAAACGCTTATATTCTAGTAATATTCAGCATTTACCTCATTTTGCAACAAATTGGAAGTCTCTAGCACAATATTTCGATTTATGGTGAATTTATGAAAAGAATAAAATTTTCTTTATGTCCGCGCGGTAACTCTTCCGAAAAAATCATACGTGCGATTGTGGTAATGTTTGCACCATTTTAAATTAGCCGTTACATAAAGTTTTATATATGAAAATGTGTGCAATTTCATGTAGAATACAACAAAAAATAATTGAAGGTTGTAGCTTTTCTCATTTTTGAAATATTTGCATATAAATCACGATAAATAGAAAAAAAACAACGTTCGGTCAACTTTGACCTACCGAAATGGTCGAAAAACGCAATTGTAAGCTAAAACTCTTACAGTCTAGTAATATTCAGTCATTTATCTTAATCTTGAAACAAATTCGAAGTCTCTAGCACAATATTTAGATTTATGGTGAATTTAAAAAAAAATCTTTCCTTCCCTCCCGCACGGATTTTCCGCCACAAATCTCTGAAATGCGTACGTCCCATTCTCGGAATATTTGCTCCATTTCATATTAGGCATTTCATAGAGATATATTATGAAAATGTGCGCAATTTCATGTAGAATAAAACGAAAAATATTTGAAGGTTGTAGCTTTTCTTATTTCCGAAATAATTGCATATAATAAATATATATATAAAAAAATTCAACATTCGGTCAACTTTAACTTGTCAGATATGGTCGAAAACTGCAATTGTAAGCTAATACTCTTACAGTACAGTAATATTCAATCATTTGTCTTCATTTTGAAAGAAATTGGAAGTCTACTGGACAATATTTAGATTTATGGTGAATTTTTGAAAAAAATATTTGTTTACGTCTGCACGTTACGAATTCATACATTATTTTGTGATAATATTTTCTCTGTGTTGCTTTTATCGTTTTACAATGTGTTATATACCAAAATGATTGCAATTTAGTGTAAATTACAACGAAAAAAAAAGTAACTTGTTACCTTTAACCGTTTTGCGCACAGCGCGATTTGAATACAATTATATATGAAATTTCGTTTTTGCTCTATCATATATCACATTATTTATATATGATAATGGATAATTTTTTTTCATTTCTGATGGTTGCATACTAAACTTCAGCCAATGACAAAAAAAGGAGCCAAAAATGAACTCTTAATCTTGAAAACTAAGCACGCTGTGATTTTTTGAAAAAAATATTTTTTCCGCTTCCGCGCTCGCTCTGAAACACCTCCGGCACACGGGAGACAATTTTTTTTTTTACCGCTTCGGCGTAAGAGGGTTAAGCTTCTGAGACCACAACAGAACTGGACAGGGTAGGTTAGCTGACCTCCCCTGCTAGCCTGAAGTGGACGGTGGTCTTCGACCAAACCTAATAAAATAGAATTTTTTTATCTAGACCGGTAGGAGGGTGGTCCCTCAACCAAACCTACTAAATGAATCTTTCGATCTGGACCGGTAGGGAGGATAGATCCAACAAAATAAATAAGAGGAGAGGCTCTCTATTTTTTATACCTCCCTGCCAGCACCATAGTGCGGACATGGGGAGAGCGGGTGTATGTAAAAGGGTACCAGGGAAGGGGCACCTAGCTACCTTCCTTGTCTAGCCTAGACTAGGTCGGTCAAGCTGGGGGGGGGGGGGGGGGTTGGGGGGGGGGCAAAAAAAAAAATCATCCAACCTCTTAGTAAAATGAAAATCATCAACGTGCATAAATCAAGACTATCTTAGATCTTGTTAACACTAAATCATGCATATTCTCACTACGAGAGAGAGAGGGATAGGGTTCCCTCCTCTCCCGCGACAATTACGATAGGCTACCAGTAGCCTAATACGTAATTACACATGTGTATCACGATAAAATTATGTAGGGATAGGCGCAAACAAAACCCGCCCCTGAGCACTAGGGGGGGGTTAGTTAAAGTACAAGTTAAACAACTATTCTTTAGACCCAGCAAAAGTCACGAGCAAGTTAGGCCTACTCCCAATCTTACCGGTTAAAAGTAAGTACGTAATATATAACATGTCACTGATGACTGTAAATCAAAATCAATGGTGCTCCCAAAATGGCGGGCCAGCAGACGGCGCCCAAAATACGTTTTCTGAGGGGCCGAAAAAGACTACGGAAAACACCTCAACCGTATAAGTTACAAAAACGTAAATTGGAGTACTCAACTTAGGTGTAAAAGAAGTTCTCCAGCCGACATCGTGAAAAAAGCGTAAAATCCTGGGAGCTGTGACAAACGGGTGGATCGCACACAATCGCTAATACAGGAATGAAGGACGCGCGTGGGTATTAGTAGTAGTAGCGAGAGGAAGATTAGGTGAGTGACGCTTGTAACGGCTCCCACCTTGGAGGGATTTTGAAGAGAAATCTTCTAATTGGCAGAGGACCTGTGAGTAGTGGCTTCCACTTTGCCCGTATACTTTATACCGACGCCCCTTGGGGTACTCACGCTGAGGGTAGTAACTTCAGCAAACCATACTAGCTTTTTCTCTGGGTATATTCAGGATCTATTTTATGTTGGAAAAATCGAGCTACAGGGATTTTTTCACTGGCAGACACAGGTCGAACCGAGAAAAGACTATACAGCCAACTAATAGGGGAAGACAACCGCCAAGAAATTCCTGAAGCTGAACCAAGTAAGAGACTCTGGGAAAACATATGGAGCAATCTGGTATCACACAACAAACATGCAACATGGCTCCAGGAAGTCAAGGAAGAAGAAACAGGGAGAATAAAATGATATTGTTATGATACAATAAAGTTTTATACATACTTACCTGGCAGATATATACATAGCTATTGACTCCGTCGCGCCGACAGAATTTCGAATTTCGCGCACACGCTACAGGTAGGTCAGGTGATCCACCGCGCCGCCGCTGGGTGGCAGGAATAGGAACCATTCCCGTTTTCCATCAGTTTATTTTTTCTACACCATCTGTCTCCTGAGGGGAGGCTGGGTGGGTAATTTAATTGTATATATCTGCCAGGTAAGTATGTATAAAACTTTATTGTATCCATAACAATATCATTTTTATACATTCAACTTACCTGTCAGATATATACATAGCTGATTCACACCATTGGAGGAGGGTAAAGACAGCTAATAACTGATTTAACAGAAAACACAACAATCGTTGTAGGTAATAATAACATAAAACCTTGGTTCCTACCTGTTATTCTGAAGACTTCATGGTTAATGCCCAGGAGTCTGCTTAGTCTCAAGAGCCTCAGCGAGATATTGATCTATTGCTAAGAGTTCTTGTAGGTCTGCCAAAGGGGTCTTATCCACTTACTTGGCCGATCCTATAAGGGCTATGTCAAAGGGTTTTCAATCCACTTATATGACAAGAACCTTTTTTCTAAGGAGCACAATCCCGATCCTGATCACCTTAACCTAACCAAATGTTGTTTCTAAGATTGCAAGAAGTCATCCCCGGACTCCTTGCAAACAACCAAAAAAACTCAATCAAACAATATTTTACACCTAATTCTTTTATGAAAAATAAATAAAAATAAACAAATATAATTTCAATTTGTACTACCTCGCTTGTAAGACCTATCCACATTCTCATACTGTCAAAAGCACCAAAAGCCGCCTGTGCGAGCCCAAGCACTCCTGTCAGCAGAAAATCCTGATACTGTCTTAAAAGGAGAGGTCCATGTACGAATTTAGACAATGTCTTAATACTACTCTGTTTAAAAGGCACATTTCTAGTTCCTCACTAGCAAGGGCTATGGCCGCCTGTGCGACACCAAGCACTTTTACCAGTAGTAACACAAAAACGCGCCTCAAATAGTGGAGCTCTCCGTAATCAAAGACACCGTTTTTATCCAAGCCTATCCTGTAAGATAAACTCAAAAGTTCCTTACCTAAACAAGGCCATGGCCGCCTGTGCAACAACTAGCCGTCAGGTAAGAAAGTTAGAGCCCATCCCACCAGTATGTATGGAAATTATTAGACTTTTAATAAAAGTTTAAGGATCGGTATGTGTCCTCAGTCCCAGCACTGTATCCGCAGACACAAAAGGACCTAGAGAGAAGCACTTGTCGTAGGTAATTTTAACATCTCTAAGATAGTGGGATGCAAATACCGAGTTGCATCTCCAATAGGTCGCATTAATAATGTCCTTCATGGACATATTCTTTTGGAATGATAATGATGTTGCCACTGCTCTTACCTCATGAGCTTTAACTCGTAATATTTTAAAGGAATCCTCTGCACAATCGCTATGAGCCTCCATAATCACACTTCTAATAAAATACGCTAGCGCATTCTTGGACACTGGTCTTTTCGTGTCCCGAACTGCGCACCATAGACTTTGTTTACATGCCTTCAATTCTTCTTTCTTTTTAAGATAGAACCTAAGAGCTCTAACTGGGCATAAAGTTCTTTCAATTTCGTCTCCCACTAAGTTTGAAAGACTTTTCACCTCAAAACTCCTTGGCCATGGTTTCGAAGGGTTCTCATTTTTTGCCAAAAAACAGAGTTTGAAAAAGAACAGATGGTTGCGTCTTTCTTAAAAACCCACCCGAGAATCTAGGGCATGGATTTCACTTATTCTCTTAGCCGTCGCTAAGGCTATGAGAAAAAACACACTTTCTCGTCCAATCCCTGAACGAGGCACGGTCGGGAAGTTCAAATTTTTCCGATGTAAGGAATTTGAGCACAACATCCAGATTCCAACTTGGCGGAGTAGAGGATATAGATTTTGGGACGTCTCGAACGATCTTATGAGATCGTGCAAATCTCTATCCTCTGCCAAGTTTAAGCCTCTATTTTCTAAATACCGCTGAGAGCATACTTCGGTATCCCTTTATTGTAGATACAGACAGATTGGATTCCTCTCTCAGGAATAACAGAAAATCTGCTATATTGGTCACAGAGGTATCGGAGGAGGACAGCTTATTCTTCCTACACCATCTTCTAAACACATCCCACTTCGATTGATAGACCCGGATAGTTGACGATCTCCGGGCTCTAGCAATTGCTTTCGAAGCCTTGCTTGAAAAGCCTCTCGCTCTGACCAATCTTTCGATAGTCGAAAGGCAGTCAGAGCGAGAGCGGGGAGGTTTTGATGGAACCTCTTGAAGTGGGGTTGTCTGAGAAGATCTATCCTGTTTGGAAGAGATCTTGGGTAGTCTACTGTCCATTCCTGTACCTCTGTGAACCAATCTTGGGATGGCCAAAACGGGGCGATGAGAGTTAATCTCGTCCCTGTTGATGCTACGAACTTCTTCATCACTACTCCTAGCAACTTGAATGGAGGGAAAGCGTAAGCGTCGAGTCCCGACCACTCCAGTAGCATGGCATCCACCGCTATCGCTTTAGGGTCTTCTACTAAGGAGCAGAAGTTCTCTATTCTCTTTGACAGGAACGTCGCAAACAAATCATCTGCGGCCTTCAGGTTCCACAGTCTTTGGCAGACTTGCTCGTGCAGAGTCCACTCCGTGGGGAGAACTTGTTTTGTCCTGCTGAGCCTGTCTGCTCGATTATTCCTTTCCCCTTTTAAAAATCTGGTCAGGAGGGTGATATTCCTCTCCTCCGTCCATGACAACAGATCCTTCGTTATCCTCGAATAGGGAAAACGAGTGCGTCCCCCCTTGTTTTTTTTATATAAGCCAACGCCGTGGTGTTGTCTGCGTTGACTTGAATCACTTGATTTCTTACTTCTGACTCGAAGAATTGTAATGCCAGAAACACTGCATATAGTTCTTTGGCATTTATATGCCAATCCTTTTGTTCTTTCTTCCATTTGCCAGAGACTTCTCTTGCCCCTAGAGTCGCTCCCCATCCCGTCTCTGAAGCGTCTGAGAACAAGATTTGGTTGGGTTCCGAACCTCTAGGGACACTCCCTCGTTCTCTTTGAGTGGGAGCAGCCACCACTTTAAGTGTTTCTTCACCTCTATTGCTACCGGAAAAGTGTCCGACAGATGGCCCTTCTTCCAAGTCCAAGATCTCTTTAGGAAGAATTGTAGAGGCCTTAGATGAAGTCTTCCTAGGGATACAAATTGTTCCAGGGAAGAAAGAGTCCCTAGAAGGCTCAGCCACTCCCTGGCTGAACTCCTGTCTTTCTTTAGGAAGGATGTAACTTTCTGAATCCCTCGAAGAATCCTTTCTTGGGACGGAAAAACCCGAAAATCCCGAGAATTCATCTGAATCCCCAATAGACTAAGTCCTGACTGGGGATCATCTGCGATTTCTCGAGATTCACGAGAAGTCCTAATTCCTTTGTCAATTCTAATGTCTTCTTCAAATCCTCCAACATTGTTCCTGGGATTTTGCTCTTATCAGCCAATCGCCTACTACGGTAGAGAGACGCTTATGCCTTCCAGGTGTAGCCATCTGGCTACATTCCGCATCAGGTACATAAATACCTGTGGAGCCGTGGAGAGGCCGAAGCACAAGGCCCTGAACTGGTAGACCTTCCCTGAATCACAAACCTGAGATACTTCTTTGATGACGGTGAATAGGAACGTGGAAATATGCATCCTGCAGGTCTAGAGGAGACCATCCAGTCTCTCTTCGCAGGGCTGAAAGTACCGAGGCAGAAGTCTCCATCGAGAAACAATTTTCTTTTCCACATATTTGTTCAGAATGCTCACGTCCAAGACTGGCCTCCATCCTCCGGATGCCTTTGGAACTAAAAACAGGCGGTTGTAAAACCCCGGAGAGGAAGGATCCTGAACCTCTTCTATTGCCTCTTTGTCCTTCATTCCTATCACCATCTGAAGAAGTGTCTCCCTCCTCAGAACAGGGTCCTTGTATTTCGCCGACAGTTCCTTTGGGGAATTCGACAAAGGTGGTCTGTCCTGAAAAGGTATAATGTAACCTTTCCCAAGACTGCTAGCGTCCAAGGATCGGCTTTCCTTATCGCCCAAGCCCCTACGAAGTTTAGGAGTCTGGCCCCTACAGATGTTTGGAGACTTCGCTGCTACTTTGCTTTCTTGAAAGATCGAAAGGAGGACCTTCCTCGCTTTCTGCTGTCTTCCTTTTCGTTGGAGGACGAGAGGTGGAACCTCTCCGAAAGGGCACTACCGGAGTACGAGTAGTCTTCCTCGCTACTGGTACTGTTGGTCTCGATTTCTTGGAGGATTGTACTAATAAATCTTGGGTTGCCTTTTCAGCAAGAGACTTTGAAATCTCCTTCACCAAGTGCGAAGGGAAAAGGTGATCCGAGAGAGGAGCGTATAAAAGGGCTGACCTTTGTGAAGGAGCAAACCGCTTTGGTTAGAAATGAACCAAACAATGATCTCTTCTTCACTACTCCTGCTCCCAAATAGAGATGACAATTCTCCCGAACCATCCTGAACCGCCTTATCCATACAGGATAAAATGCAATGCAAAACCTCAGGTTCTAAAACATCCTGGTTCATTTGCCTTCTTGGCCAGCACTCCAAGGGACCAATCCAAGAAGTTAAAAACTTCTAGTACATGGAAAAGTCCCTTGAGGTGCTGATCCAATTCTGACATGCTCCAATATGCTTTAGCTGTATTCAAAGCATGTCTTCTTGATGCTTCAACCAAGCTTGAAAAATCCGCCTCCGCGGAAGATGGAAGCATAAGTCCCATCGCTTCCTCTGTCCTGTACCATATTCCCCTCCTACCTCCGAGCTTACATGGAGGAGTGCAAAAACTGTCTTCTGAGCTTCCTTCTTCACCTTCATCCAATTATTTAAAGATTGAATAGCCTTCTTCATTGATATGGATGGTTTCATTTAAATACGAAGACGATTTAGGAACCTCGTACTGGAGAACAGAGATCTCGCGGAAGGAGCTGCAGGGCTTAGAGAGTCTCCAAATTCTTGCAGGAGAAGAGAGGCTAATACTTTGTAGTTAGATACCCCCTCATTGTTCGGGGTTTCTTCCTCCGACACTTCATCCAACTCCATCATAGAAGGAGAGCGAGCTCTTTTATTAGAATCTTTGTCCGTAGACCTATTCCCTTTAGGAGAAATACTCCTAGAAGGAGAGAGACTGACAGATCTAGAAGCTCTCCCTTTCTTATCCACCAAAACATCCTGAGACATGGAGGTTGAAACCGTAACCTTCGATGTACCAGGTCGCTTCCTTGAATTGGGGTTTCTATTTGTAGGGGACTCGCTATCCACAGACATTACATGAAAAGATCTTCTGTTACCCCTTATAACTTCTCGCTCTTGCCGCTCTTCATGTTCAGCTGGCGCCTTGCGCCTGACTGGTGCTTCACGCTTGGTTGAATCTTCTCGCGCGGTTGGCGCCTCGCTCCTCGCTGACTCCTCTCGCGCGGCTGGCGCCTCGCGCTCGACTAGCGCTTCACGCCTGGTTGGCGCTTCGCGGCCGTCTATCGCGTCGCGTCTGGCTGGCGCTTGCCGCCTGTATGTCTCTTCGTGGCCGCCTGGCGCTTCGCGCCTGGCTGGCGCTTCTCGCCTGGTTGGCGCTTCTCGGCAGTCTGGCGCATCGTGCCTGGCTGGCGCTTCTCGTCTGGCTGGCGCTACACTCCTGGATGGCGCTTTGCGCCTGATAGTCTTTTCCTGCTTGTAAGAATTCTCACGCGCGGCTGGCTAGCTTCTCGCGCTTGGCTGTCTCATGCGATATCGGATAGCGCCTGGTTGCCGCGTCGCGCCTGGTTAGCGCCTCGCGCTTACGTGGTAGTTCTTTGCGGCTGGACTGGCAGCTCCGCCGCCTGGCTGGCGCCTCGCGCCCCGAAATCGCGGGTCTGTGAAAAATAGACCCTTCATCCGAAGAAG
This sequence comes from Macrobrachium nipponense, assembly GCF_015104395.2. Lineage (NCBI taxonomy): Eukaryota > Metazoa > Arthropoda > Malacostraca > Decapoda > Palaemonidae > Macrobrachium > Macrobrachium nipponense. The sequence continues at coordinate 93,539,538 of NC_087201.1, read as the reverse complement.
AATCTTCTTTTCTGGGAGGTTGATAGTAAGGGTTTTTTGACTTCTTCACAGGAAGATTAACATCCTTTCTTCTTGGAGGATCTCTCGAAAGAACCCCGACTAGAGAAGCAATAGACTCTTGCATATCCTTTAATATTTTAGTCGTTTCTTCTCTCTGGTCTAAACGAGAGGAAGGAGCATTTCCTTTCTTCCATTCCATTTCCACGACTTCTCGCGGGAGAAGCCAAAACCTTTGCTTTCTTAATCTCTGTCGGGGAGTCCTCCGAAAAAAACGTTCCGGACTCGAGTTTATGCCCGATTCTTCCAGATCCTCTTCAAGGGACGAGAACGATCCGCTGATCTCCATCCTCTTTTAGGTGAGGAATTCTCCGAAGACGAAAAAACAACAATCACGTAGAACGCTTTTCTAATGCGTTCTCTGGCAGTCTGTAACGTTACAGATTTCTGCCGAAGAGACGTCTGACTGGTGGGGATCCTCCATAACCTCCGTAAGGCTTTTGACATTCCTTCTCCTCTGGGCTTGGGAGCTTGAAAGAGGTTCATAGGCCTGGGAGCGTTGTGAAGCCAAATCAGACGCCTCCTCCACTTCACTGGGGAAATTCACATCACTTTCCACAGCACTACTTTGCCTTACCTTCTATGGCAGCCAATTTTCACGCTCCATTTTCATAAGCGCAGCTTTAAGGCTTGCGATCTCAGAAGCAGAGTCCGTAGGATCTGCATTCGAAGAAGGACCTGAAATAATTACAAGGAGCGTTCATAATGTTAGAGGAGGGTACAATATTACTCACCAAAACCACTTGAAGATTGAGAGCTAGGCTTGCTTTTGGAAGATGACTTCCTTAACCGGTCTTTCTCTAATTTCTTTAAATAAGAAGTTAGAGACTTCACCCTTCAGCACTCAAACTCTCACATTCATGACAGTGTTATCCATCGAGCATTCATACTTCCTGCATATTTTACATACAGTGTGAGGATCAACCGAAGCTTTCGGCATTCTCACCTTGCACCCTTCATTCACACATTCTTACCACATTCCAGAATCGACATCATGATGAAAATTCCAAGCCAAAATCCAAATAACGATCCACAAAAGCGTATGCCAGTACAACGATCCAAATACGTCACCAAAGGGTCCAAAACGATGATCAATTGTATCCAAAAAACGAAATCCAGCCGGAGATACCAACAACGATGTTGCCAGTATGGCCGACAGAAAAAAATCTGATGGAAAACGGGAATGGTTCCTATTCCTGCCACCCAGCGGCGGCACGGTGGATCACTGACCTACCTGTTGCGTGTGCGCGAAATTCGAAATTCTGTCGGCGCGACGGAGTCAATAGCTATGTATATATCTGACAGGTAAGTTGAATGTATAAAAACAAAGATTCACAGAGATCACGACAGACACAGTCAGACACCAACTAAAGAAAATGCCAAACTGGAAAGCCCCAGGTCCCGATGAAGTCCATGGATACTGGCTCAAAAACTTCAAGGCCCTACACCCACGAATAGCAGAACAACTCCAGCATTGTATCTCAAATCACCATGCACCCAAATGGATGACCACAGGAAGAACATCCTTAGTACAAAAAGACAAGAGTAAGGGAAATATAGCCAGTAACTACAGGCCTATCACCTGCCTACCAATAATGTGGAAGTTGCTAAACAGGTATCATCAGGTGAAAGGCTATACATACTACCTAGAGGAGACAAACACCATCCCCCACCAACAGAAAGGCTGCAGAAGGAAGTATAGTGGCACAAAAGACCAGCTCCTGATAGACAAAATGGTAATGAAGAACAGTAGGAGAAGGAAAACCAACCTAAGCACGGCATGGATAGACTATAAGAAAGCCTTCGACATGATACCACACACATGGCTAATAGAATGCCTGAAAATATATGGGCCAGAGGAAAACACCATCAGCTTCCTCAAAAATACAATGCGCAACTGGAATACAATATTTACAAGCTCTGGAATAAGACTAGCAGAGGTTAATATCAGGAGAGGGATCTTCCAGGGCGACTCATTGTCCCCACTACTCTTCGAAGTAGCCATGATTCCCATGACAAAAGTACTACAGAAGATGGATGCTAGGTACCAACTCAAGAAAAGGGGCAACAGAATCAACCATCTGATGTTCATGGACGACATCAAGATGTATGGGAAGAGCATCAAGGAAATAGATACCCTAATCCAGACTGTAAGGATTGTATCTGGGGACATCAGGATGGAGTTTGGAATAGAAAAATGTGCCTTAGTCAACATACAAAAAGGCAAAGTAATGAGAACTGAAGGGATAAAGCTACCAGATGGGAGCAACATCAAACACATAGATGAGACTGGATACAAATACCTGGAAATAATGGAAGGAGGGGATATAAAACACCAAGAAATGAAGGACACGATCAAGAAAGAATATATGCAGAGACTCGAGGCGATACTCAAGACAAAACTCAAAACTGGAAATATGATAAAAACCATAAACACATGGGCAGTGCCAGTAATCAGATACAGCGCAGGAATAGTGCAATGGACGAAGGCAGAACTCCGCAGCATAGATCAGAAAACCAGGAAACATATGACAATACACAAAGCCCTACACCCAAGAGCAAATACGGACAGACTATGCATAACACGAAAGGAAGGAGGGAGAGGACTACTAAGTATAGAGGACTGCGTCAACATCGAGAACAGAGCACTGGGGCAATATCTGAAAACCAGTGAAGACGAGTGGCTAAAGAGTGCATGGGAAGGAGGACTAATAAAAGTAGATGAAGACCCAGAAATATACAGAGACAGGACAATGACAAACAGAACAGAGGACTGGCACAACAAACCAATGCACGGACAATACATTACATGAGATAGACTAAAGAGCTAGCCAACGATGACACGTGGCAATGGCTACTGAGGGGAGAGCTAAAGAAGGAAACTGAAGGAATGATAACAGCGGCACAAGATCAGGCCCTTAGAACCAGATATGTTCAAAGAACGATACACGGAAATAACATCTCTCCCATATGTAGGAAATGCAATACGAAAAATGAAACCATAAACCACATAGCAAGCGAATGCCCGGCACTTGCACAGAACCAGTACAAAAAGAGGCATGATTCAGTGGCAAAAGCCCTCCACTGGAGCCTGTGCAAGAAACATCAGCTACCTTGCAGTAATAAGTGGTACAAGCACCAACCTGAGGGAGTGATAGAAAATGATCAGGCAAAGATCCTCTGGGACTATGGTATCAGAACAGATAGGGTGATTCGTGCAAATAGACCAGATGTGACGTTGATTGACAAAGTCAAGAAGAAAGTATCACTCATTGATGTCGCAATACCACATGGGACACAAGAGTTCAAGAGAAAGAGAGGGAAAAAATGGATAAGTATCAAGATCTGAAAATAGAAATAAGAAGGATAAGGGATATGCCAATGGAAATTGTACCCATAATCATAGGAATACTAGGCACGATCCAAAGATCCCTGAAAAGGAATCTAGAAAAACTAGAGGCTGAAGTAGCTCCAGGAATCATGCAGAAGAGTGTGATCCTAGAAACGGCGTACATAGTAAGAAAAGTGATGGACTCCTAAGGAGGCAGGATGCAACCCAGAACCCTACACTATAACTACCACCCAGTCGAATTAGAGGACTGTGATAGAGCAAAAAAAATAAAAAAATAAAAAAATAAAATAATAATAATAATAATGATAATAATAAAAATAATAATACAGTAATAATAATAATAATAATAATAATAATAATAATAATAATAATATGTGGCGCCGTGGCAGAGTGGTTAGGTCGTCAATGGACTGGTTAAGCAACATTGGGGCTGGTCAGTCGCTGGATGAGTGGCCACTCTCCTCGGCGTTGACTCTTTGGGAAAGGATCTTTACCATAATTTCCTCAGTCTACTCAGCTGTAAATGAGTACCTATCCCTGATGGGGTAGTTGTCCAGCTATGGGTTAAATAGCAAAACTCAGCAATGATGGAAAGAAATGAAGGATTAAACGACAACGACGTAAATGGAACCTCTGGCAACAGAGGAACTTCGTCCGGCAGCCAGGTATTCAACCCAACTGAAGAGGAAGACGGTCAGTTACTTGGAGGTGTCATCCAGCAACTGACCACCACAATGACAGAAACCAACAGCCAGAGACTGGACCTACAGAAGCAAACCAGAGGAAGAAATGGACAAGAGAAGAAAATAAGGAAATATGGAGATGCTACATCAGAAGCAACCTGATGGAGAGAGGATATAGAAGAAGGTTGGTCAACATCTAGAATGAGAGGAATAATACCCCCTAAACAGAGCAGAGGCTGGCAGACCAAGTAAGGAAAATAAAGAAAAAGAACTGGCTCTCCCCAACAGAAATAGAGGAACTGGAAAGGGAAATGACACACGAAAATTAATTACAAGAAGACGAACTGAGAGGCGATGCCACAGGAGAAGACAGGGTTAATGATGTATCAAACAACGACACACGAAGAAACACCGACGAAGTAACAGAGGACGGAATGGGTAGAAAAGATTAGACAATGTATGGAGCCAGATACAGAGAGAACAAAGATCCCCTCCATGAAAGCTTACAAGACCAAGAAATTAAGGGAGAAAACAAGTGAGGTCAATGAAATAATGGGAACAATACACACCACCAATATTACAGAAACAAATAACTTGGCATATGCAGGAGCAAGGTTAGTAGCAGAACTGATGGGGATACGAACACCAACACCACCAACACAACCAACCCAACAGAAACCAAAAAAGCAACCTCCTTGGAAAAGGCGCCTAGAAAAGCAAATCATGGTGATGAGATCTGACTTGAATAAACTGAGAGATGGCAGAAAAAAGGCTAAGAAGCAAGAAAACAAGGGAGGAACTCAATGAGAAATACAAAATACAAGAGAAGAGCTAAACAACACAATAGAAGATGTAAAACAGAGGCTTAAGGCCAAAGCACATAAGATCCAACGGTACATTAACAGGAATAAGGGATACCAACAGAACAAACTATTCGAAACCAACCAGAAAAGACTATACAGCCAACTAATAGGGTAAGACAACCACCAAGAAATCCCTAAAGCCAAACCAAGTAAGAGACTCTGGGAAAACATATGAAACAATCCGGTATCACACAACAAACATGCAACATGGCTCCAGGAAGTCAAGGAAGAAGAAACAGGGAGAATAAAACAAAGATTCACAGAGATCACGACAGACACAGTCAGACACCAACTAAAGAAAATGCCAAACTGGAAAGCCCCAGGTCCCGATGAAGTCCATGGATACTGGCTCAAAAACTTCAAGGCCCTACACCCACGAATAGCCGAACAACTCCAGCATTGTATCTCAAATCACCATGCACCCAAATGGATGACCAAAGGAAGAACATCCTTAGTACAAAAAGACAAGAGAAAGGGAAATATAGCCAGTAACTACAGGCCTATCACCTGCCTACCAATAATGTGGAAGTTACTAACAGGTATCATCAATGAAAGGCTATACAACTACCTAGAGGATACAAACACCATCCCCCACCAACAGAAAGGCTGCAGAAGGAAGTGTAGGGGCACAAAAGATCAGCTCCTGATAGACAAAATGGTAATGAAGAACAGTAGGAGAAGGAAAACCAACCTAAGCATGGCATGGATTGACTATAAGAAAGCCTTCGGCATAATACCACACACATGGCTAATAGAATGTCTGAAAATATATGGGGCAGAGGAAAACACCATCAGCTTCCTCAAAATTACAATGCACAACTGGAATACAATATTTACAAGCTCTGGAATATGACTAGCAGAGGTTAATATCAGGAGAGGGATCTTCCAGGGCGACTCATTGTCCCCACTACTCTTCGTAGTAGCCATGATTCCCAAGACAAAAGTACTACAGAAGATGGATGCTGGGTACCAACTCAAGAAAAGAGGCAACAGAATTAATCATCTGATGTTCATGGACGACATCAAGTTGTATGGTAAGGATTGTATCTGGGGACATCAGGATGGAGTTTGGAATAGAAAAATGCGCCTTAGTCAACCTACAAAAGGGCAAAGTAACAAGGACTGAAGGGATAAAGCTACCAGATGGGAGCAACATCAAACACATAGATGAGACGGGATACAAATACCTGGGAATAATGGAAGGAGGGGATATAAAACACCAAGAGATGAAGGACACAATCAGGAAAGAATATATGCACAGACTCAAGGTGATACTCAAGACAAAACTTAACGCCGGAAATATGATAAAAGCCATAAACACATGGGCAGTGCCAGTAATCAGATACAGCGCAGGAATAGTCGAATGGAGAAGGCAGAACTTCGCAGCATAGACCAGAAAACTAGGAAACATATGACAATACACAAAGCACTACACCCAAGAGCTACTATGGACAGACTATACATAACATGAAAGGAAGGAGGGAGAGGACTACTAAGTATAGAGGACTGCGTCAACATCGAGAATAGAGCACTGAGGCAATATCTGAAAACCAGTGCATGGGAAGAAGGACTGATAAAAGTAGACGAAGACCCAGAAATACACAGGGACAGAAGAATGACAAACAGAACAGAGGACTGGCACAGCAAACCAATGCACAGACAATACATGAGACAGACTAAAGAACTAGCCAAGGATGACACGTGGCAATGGCTACTGAGGGGAGAGCTAAAGAAGGAAACTGAAGAAATGATAACAGCGGCACAAGATCAGGCCCTAAGAACCAGATATGTTCATAGAACGAGAGATGGAAATAAAATCTCTCCCATATGTAGGAAGTGCAATACGAAAAATGAAACCATAAACCACATAGCAAGCGAATGTCTGGCACTTGCGCAGAACCAGTACAAAAAGAGGCATGATTCAGTGGCAAAAGCCCTCCACTGGAGCTTGTGCAAGAAACATCAGCTACCTTGCAGTAATAAGTGGTACAAGCACCAACCTGAGGGAGTGATAGAAAATGATCAGGCAAAGATCCTCTGGGACGGACTATGGTATCAGAACAGATAGGGTGATTCGTGCAAATAGACCAGATGTGACGTTGATTGACAAAATCAAGAAGAAAGTATCATTCATTGATGTCGCAATACCATGGGACACCAGAGTTGACGAGAAAGAGAGGGAAAAAATGGATAAGTATCAAGATCTGAAAATAGAAATAAGAAGGATATGGGATATGCCAGTGGAAATTGTACCCATAGTCATAGGAACACTAGGCACGATCCAAAGATCCCTGAAAAGGAATCTAGAAAAACTAGAGTCTGAAGTAGCTCCAGGGCTCATGCAGAAGAGTGTGATCCTAGAAACGGCATACATAGTAAGAAAAGTGATGGACTCCTAAGGAGACAGGATGCAACCCGGAACCCTACACTATAAATACCACCCAGTCGAATTAGAGGACTGTGATAGAGCAAATAATAATAATAATACGATGATGATGATGATGAAAGCCATAAACACATGGGCAGTACCAGTACTCAGTTACAGTGCAAGAGAAGAGAAGTGGAGGAAGGCTGAACTCCGCAGCATAGACCAGAAAACTAGGAAACACATGACAATACACAAAGCACTACACCCAAGAGCACATACGGACAGACTATACATAATACGAAAGGAAGGAGGGAGAGGACTTATTATTATTATTATTACAAAGGATTAGTTTATCCAGACTTCTGAGCCTAACAATGGCTCTTCTTGGCTGGTTTTCAGGAATTAATCCTGAAAAAAAAATTAGACTTTATTTAGGAAACTGGTTTTACTTAGGAACATGATGATCCTATTAAATACAAAATCTTTGCCTTCAGCAAGAATGCTTTTAATGTTGAGTTTCAAAAACATAAGTTTCTTTGATGCTTCCAAATTGGACACTCAAATAGTGTTGGACAGTCATTGGTGTCTGGCATGTACTACATTTCATTGGGTCTGGATGTGGATTTGACATCAAATGACCGTGTGAAAATCTAGTATGGCCCATACGTAGTCTTGTTAGTAACACTTCTTTAGCTCTTTCTTTTTGAGATTATGACATCCATGAATTAACTTTACTTTTTATATTTCTAAGTTTGTTTGTAGTTGGCACTGATGTCCAATCTGTTTGCCAGTCTTGATATGTTAGAGGTTTAATTGAGGTTATCCAGTCTGATACTGGGGCATGTGTCTTTGTTGATGGAATAGTGCAAGCTAATTAAGCAGCTGTATCTGCTCTTTCATTTCCTTCAATTCCCACATGTACTGGAATCCAACATATTTTTATTAATAGTCCTGATTGAATAAGTTGGTGTATTTTTATTTGGATTTCTTGTACAAGGTGATTTGTAGACCTGTACTTGTTTACAGCATCAATAGCACTTTGTGAGTCACTGAAAATTATGGTAGAAATTGATCTCTTCTCAGATATTATGTCTTGTGCTATTCGTATGGCTGCGAGTTCAGCTGTGCATACTGATGAAATTGGGGGAAGACTTATCTTAACTAACTTATCTTTTGAGAATGATGAAGCTCCTACTCCGGTATTATTTTTTGATCCATCTGTATAGATCGTAAGTTGATTTCCCTTTCTTCTGATGTGCTCCAATGCATGTTGGCGGTATGTTTCTGTGTTTGCTTCACATCATAGCTCAGGCTATGAAGCTCCCCCACTTTTCGAAGAAGCCAAGGCCAAGAGGAAAACCGTTTTGAGTGTCAAGTCCTGTCTGATGAACGACATAAAGGCTCATAAGGAGCTTTAGTGAAACTTCTCAGGACCAAGGAAACATCCCACGTTGGAGGCTTAACCCTTTAAACAGCAAGGAGAGTTTCCAGGATGAGATGTTAACACCCCTAAGACATTACACTATACTCAGGGCTGCCCTGTAGCCTCTAATAGGGGAAACGGACAAGCCTTTCTCATCCCTGAGGAAGACTAAAAAGTCTGCTATGCGCTAAATATGTGCAGCTGACAAAGAAGATGCCGCCACCGGGGAATCTCCCTTGGCACATCCGACAACAACAACAGCAGATCCGGAAACCATTCCGCTTGCAGCCACAGAGGAGCTACTAGTGTCATCCTGAGATTTTGGGAACTCGTCATCCTGTGCAGTACTTGGCAGATCAAACAAAACGGAAGGAAGGCATACACCTCCAGGTTGTCCCAGGGACGTTGAAACACGTCCTCCGCTAACGCCAGAGAATCCGGAACCACTGAACAGAATACCTCTAGTTTCTTGTTGGACCGGGTCGCAAAGAGGTCCAGCATAAGTCTCCCCAAAATCTGGAAAAGCCTGTCTGCCACGACCTCATGAAGGGACCAGTCTGTGCCTAGGACCTGATCCCGATGACTGAGCTTGTCTGCGAACATTCCTTTTGCCTAGGATACACCTGGCTGAGGGATCCACTGAATTTTTCACCGCTCACTGGTGAATCTCAACTGTCAAAGCGTGAACTGTCAAAGCGTGAAGTTGACACGAAACCAGTCCCCCCTGCTTGTTCACATAAGTGACCACCTTGGTGTTGTCCAACATGAGAACTACAGAATGTCCCTCTATCTTCTCACAAAATTCCTTCAGACCCAGAAAGGCTGCCTTCAACCCCAACATGTTGATATATTGCTGCTTGTCCTCCAAACTCCAAACGCCCAAAGTAATACGGCCGTCTAAATGAGCACCCCAACCTGCGAGAGAGGCATTTGAAAACAGAAGGAAGTCCGGCGGCAGAGAACGCAGAGGAACATCTAAAAGATTCTGATCATCCAACCACCAACGAAGATCTTCTCTCACTTCTAGGGACAGAGGAACCCTTATCAGGGGTGAGTCCCCCACTGGAGGCCAGAAGTCCCTTAGTTTTCATTGCAGAGACCAAAGATGAAGTCACCCATGAGGGACCAGCTTCTCAAGTGAAGGTAAAATTCCCAGAAGAACCTGCCACTGATGAGCTGACTGATCTGGCCACGACAGGAAGTCGCGTGCCACTACTCGCAACTTCTCCAACTTCTGATCTGATGGGAAAAACCTCAACGCTGCTGTATCGATGACCGTGCCTAGATAAAGAATTCTTTGACTGGGTACGAGATTCGATTCCTCTAGGTTCACCAAAATGCTGAGTTCCAGACAAAACCGAAGCAGGCGATCTCTGTCCTGCAGCAGCTTCTCTCTGGAACTTGCTAAGACCAACCAATCATTGAGGTACCTCAGCAGACAGATCCCTTGAGCATGAGCCCAAGTTGAGATGAGAGAGAAGACCCTTGTGAACACCTGAGGGACGTGGTCAATCCGAGGCACAGGACTTTGAACTGGAACACATTGTCTTCGAGAGAGACCAGAGGTCCCTTAGTTTCCATTGCAGAGACCAAAGATGAAGTCGCCCATAAGGGACCAGCTTCTCCTGAAAAGATAAAATTTCCAGAAGAACCTGCCACTGAAGAGCTGATTGAGAATTCTTCGACTGGGTGCGAGATTTGATTTCTCTAGGTTCACCAAAATGCAGAGTTCCAGGCAAAACCGAAGCAGGCGATCTCTGTCCTGCAGCAGCTTCTCTTTGGAACTTTGCTAAGATCAAGTAGTCATCGAGGTACCGCAGCAAACGGATCCCTTGAGCATGAGCCCAAATCAAGATGAGAGAGAAGACCCTTGTGAACACCTGAGGGGACATGGTCAATCCAAAGCACAGGACTTTGAACAGGAACACCTTATCTTCAAGAGAGCAGCAAAGGAACTTCCTGGATGATGGATGAATAGGGATTTGGAAGTATTCGTCCCTTAGATCTATCAACAGCATGAAGTCGTTTTCCCTCACTGCTGCCAACAACAATCGTGGGGTCTCCATCTTGAACCTCAACTTCCTGACAAAATGTTTCAAAGTGGATAGGTCGATCACAGGCCTCCAACCCCCTGACACCTTCAGCACCAAGATGTGAATATAAAACCCCGGAGACAGACGCACCACTTCCACTATTGCACCCTTGTCCAGCATTTTCTGCACTTCCTCCTGGAGAGCCAAAGAACTTCGGAGAATCAGGGGAATACACTTACCTGAGCAGAGGTCTGTCCGAGAGTGGGGGTGGGAGAAGTCAAATGGTAGTAGATACCCCACCCAAAGGACATCTACTAACCACTTCTCCACCCCATAGCTTTGCCACTTGGCCCACTGGCCCACCAGGCAACACCCCCAACCTGTGGCAAAGGAGAGGGAGAGGCACCCAACCTATTGACGACCCCCCTTATTTCTACCCCTGGAGCCCCTCCTTAACCTGCAAGAGTGGGGCCGAAAGGGACGTTGGTCATCCAACTTAGGCTGAGATGATGAATGAGAGGGCCCAGCCAAAGCCGAACTTCTAGACAGCTTACTACGTGACGATCTCTGCATTTGTTGCTGAACAGGAGGAGAAGGAGGAGGAGGGGGATGTCTCCGAGAACGAGACTCCAACTTGGAGACAGCCTGATGCACCAACCTGTCATTCGTGTCAGCTCACCGCCGGTCTATCACATCCTCCAGCTCAGTCCAAGGAAACAGGAACTGAGAATCCAACATATCCCCATTCCTGAGCGCCAAAAGGACTCGGAGTCAACCAATCTCGCCATCCTGGACAACGCTGCTTCTCTTCTGATCAGAAGAAGATTAACCCACAAATAGATACTAAGATGAGCAAGATAAGAAGTACCTTGGACCCCAAACTGTAACAAACTGGCAAGAGAAGATGCACTCACCAACCACCCTGACCGGAGCTAGCAGCAGGTCTCACTAGTGGAGCAATAAGATGATACCCAGGCAGCGCACTACAAAATGGCTGACCACGAGCACCATCATAGAGAAGTCCAGGGGAGGAGGTAGAGCTGGGGAGGCCGGGGGGGGCTTCCATGTAATTCCGTAGACCATGCGACGCCCATAGCGCCACCATTTTGAACACCTCCGATTCTGAAAGAGAAGAAACTGATGAAATAGCCTCCTCCCTTCTGGGATCCAAATTATATCAAATCAGCCTGAGGGCCTCCCGATACTTCCAACAATGAATCGATGGAAGAAAAGGAAGGAGACACAGGCACACAAACTCTAGCATCATGGAGTGTGACTGAGGAAGAAGATGAAGCATCTGGGCGAGGCGATGAAAACCCTTCCCACAAAGGAAGAGTCAAAACTCTACAATGCTCCCTCTTACTAAAAATAACTTCCACTGCGATTTAGGCCACACATGACATACCAGGCAGGGATTCATTATAGTACAAAAATTAGCACAATACCTACTGCATGTGGAATGGCTCCCGTAGCCGAAGAAGCCAGAAAACGAGTACACAGGAAACTGTGAGTCCCCGGGCACATACGTTGGCAAGGCCAAGAAGACACAAAGGAAGCCATAATATCACAAACACACATGCAGACAAGCAAATGAGCGATTACAGGTAAAACAACCGGGTTGGACGGAGAGTAAGCAACCACATCGCTTACCCAGGCGGTTAAGAAAAAGACTAAACGTGATAGCATGGGTGCGTGGTCTTTGACCATTTTCCACCCAATATATGCATGCATTGCCAGATCTCACAGATTTCTTGCTTTGCAAGAAAAGAGGTTCTTGTAACTGGAATCCATGACATACAGAGCACATATGCAATGAAACTATTCAGTCAGCAACCAGGTTTCATATTTTCATCCATTGAGTGGCATCTAAGATTCATATAAACTCATTAACTGGGGTAATATAAATGATGGGTTTGTTGTGAAATACTAACTGCATTTTCATGTAAAATGTAATGATTAATGATGAGTGAAACTATTATGGAATCAGGAATGACTTAACAAAATACGATGTTTCTGTAAGGATACAAATACAGTGATATGTATGTGAAAATGGTTATAACAAGTGAAGAATTACACATAATATGTACTTACCATGCATTCACTGTCAACTGAAATAGGCCGACACAAATCTCTGTTGAAGATCTTACGACCTACCATCAACTCCAAGGCTGATGCCTTACAACCTCCACAGTCAATGGTGCTTTTACCAAATACTGCAATTACCACAACTCTCTGCTTCCCAGTAAAATCTCTGTAATGGGTAATAGTAATAGTAGGTCATTAAGAAATTGTGAAGCCCATAACTCACAACAAAAATAAAACATCAAATAATTTATATATTCTATATTTACAAACCCAGAGGGAAGAGTGGGAGGCATTTCATTACAGGTTTTTTCAACTGTGGACTTTGGGTTCAACAATCCAGTTCTAAGAACCTGGCAATAGGGAAGTGAGTTTTTGAGCTGTCTGATACAAGAACTTGAAAAAGTAGCATTCTTACTGCAGTTATACCACCAAAATAACCCAAGTACTGTACACCATGGAAGGACAGGGCTCGGAGAAGTGTGTGTCATCAGTTACCTGATCATGAAGTAGCTACAGGATTGGAATACCTAGCAGATAACTTTCACAAACTCTACTTTGGATATTAGAAGAAGCTACTGGTCATCACAGAAGTGTAGTGGTCAACCTTTATGTGTTGAGCATGGAGTATTAGATGCCTTATTCTTATAAGTATCTATATTGGACTTGAAAACCTAAGTAAAGGAAGACACATACGCCATGAAGTGAAACATGGCCCTTTCCACAGGATATTCAAGTATTCTTGTGTGTCACAAAATCAGAATCTGAAAACACTTGTCCTTCAAATCTAGGGATTTTATGATCCTCTGCCTCACCCATAGACCTCCTGGCTGTACAACATACCATAGGGTTCTGTTACATGAGTAATCATGAGTGAAAATGATTACATGCTTATGAGCTTAGAATATGTATTGGTAAGTTGAATGCACCTCATGGGAAATTATCACCAAACATGTCAAGCCTTCTAACTGCAATGATACTATAAAGCTTATAATTTTTTACAAGAATAAATAAGCCTAGCCTCTTGATGAAGAACAACCCAGCCCTGCCTGTGCATGATACCCTCAGAAAAAGTATCATGGTCTACCATCTGTGATGTCATATGTGAGGATCTCCTGGCATTATATGGCGGATGATGTCAAGAAGTACCAATCAGCAGGCCATAGTAACAAGCAAGACAACATCAAAATTATCCATCAAGATGTGATACGTACATAATATTAGGTGTCATTGACAGCATGATATGTACATAATATAGTGTCATTGACAGCATGATATGTACATAATATTAGTTTCATTGACAGCATACAGGACAGGAACTGCCTCCACATCCTGGAAGGGCTCTAAATTTTCAAACAAAAGCCCTTCCTCAATGCTATACAGAAGCCTGTGAATATCAAAGAACCCTCTACAACAACAACACTATCTCACAATGTTGACACCACTGACAGACCCCAGTGAGGTGTCCAAAAAACCAGGGCTGCAGATTATTCCTTAGCCTGTTTTAATTGAAAGAGACAACAACCAATAAACATAGAGTACCAGAGAGCAATTACCATAGCTTTAAAACTATACTTTCAAGCCTTCCACCTCTGTATAAATGCAACCAAAAATTTCTTTAAAATCCATCACATCTCCAATTATTGTTGTAACCATAATGTGTTGAACTACAACGGATTTTTACCAGATATATTTTACAAATGCTCATTCATATTAGTAAAAAAAAACATTAATGAGTGTCTATACCCTCCCTGTTATGATATGAATTTAAAACAATTATTAGGTGACCTTTCCTCCACTCAGAAAGTATTTACTAGAAAAATAGAAAACTTTATCATAAATTAACTTTTGCTAATTTTAGGGACATGCCTATGCCATAAGGCCCCATTATAAAGTAAATGCTCAGAGGGATTTGCTTTATATTTTTATCATTTATTCTACAACTAATAATGAAAAATCTCTCCTTTTTTGCAGTTGAAAAAAATCATGAAGTCACTTTTGAAAACTAATACTAATACATTACTTTGTCCCTAGGACAAAATAAAGATATATAGTTATACAACACTATGTACGTTTCATTAAATTTGGTTGTCTCCTTGGAAAAAAAAAGCAAAAGAAAAAAATGACTATTGCTTATTGTGCAACAACTTTGAAATAATGACAGTTCAAAAGCTGATTTTTGCAATAAAATTATTTTGTCATATAAGAAATATGTCCTGAAATTTACAATATGATCAAATGACTGTTGCTACCTAATGATTAAACACAAGTCTTGTTTCAGTCTTCTTGGAGATTTAAGCATTTAGTTTTAAAAGAAAAAAAATAAGTTTTCAACAAACAGCAAAAGAAAAATTTTGAATTTTCAGTCTTGAAATGATCAGGAAATTCTGAGCAAAAAAATTTTGAATGTTCAGTTTTGAAATGATCAGGAAATTTTGAACGTTATCCGTATATGAGGCGTCCAGTGCTAAAACCTACACTCGCCACAAATTTGAGAAATGCACTTTATTGTACATCTGGAATCCCCTTTTGTTCCTCTTTCGAATGGTGTAAGTGAGTGTATATTTTGATGATGAGAATATGGTTCAATTTTGCATTATATGATCTGCACTTTAGTAAATTTCAGCATTAATTTTGTTCATCAATTGTACAATCAATCATACAATCAATCAGTCAATCAAATTGTGCACAGTCTAATTTTTTGTTCATATATAAAATCATATTTTTGGGGTCCTAAACATTCCAAAAATTCAAACCTAAAGAAAATATCTTGAAAAATAAAATAGTTATGGTCTTTTTAAATTTACACATTTAAAGGCCTTTTTCTCCATATTTTAAAATGTGGCGAGTGTGGGTTTTAGCGCTGGACGCCTCATATCATTATAACCTGTTTTCTCTGACATGTTCCATGGAGAAAATGGGAAATTTAATTGGAAACCATTATTTTTCTATAAATTTTTTTCACATATGAGGTCTCTAGAGGGAAAACGTCCATTAGCCACAACTTTTTTATACCAAATTGAAGCTTAAAGTATCCTCTTTATGTATTAGGGTGTTGCCTTGCAATTGCTTGACTAACAAGGCACCCCGTTGGATATTTTCTGACCTGCGATAATATTCGCAAATATCGGTTTGTATTTTAGGGCTGTTGCCTTGTATAATAAGGCGCCCTATGAGGTAATGTTAGACTTGCGATAATCTTACGCTAAGTCGGTTGGTATTGCACTTCCATATTCATTGGAGTGTCTTGGGGTTTGTAGATCACTTACGAAGTCGGTATTATCTTCTTTGGTTATGACGACGATGTGTTAAACTCATGATGATTCGGTGATAAGGTGAGGTTCTAGTCGAAAACACGAAGTATAAAAATACTTATATTCTCTGATATTACATAGTGAAGATCAAGTAGGATTGTACAGGTCTTCTAATGACGATAGCTTGATCGCTTCTGCCAATGATGATGGCTAATTCTATTCTGTTCTCTTCTACATGATAAAGCTTAGGTAAAGAGGTACAGGTCTTCTAATGACGATAGCTAACTCTATTCTGTCTACTACCATCTCGGTGACCAGTCATAAAGGAAGCAGACAGTAGCTCGAACATACGAACATACAATCAGATGACATAGTTGCATACGAACATACAATCAGATGACATAGTTACATACGAACATACAATCAGATGACATAGTTACTAATCACGTAGGCCGCTTGAGCTATAGGTCACGGTGTTTGTCTCAAGCAGGAAGCTTGGACTAAAGTTTATAAACAATTGAATAACTACAGGTGACGGCATGTTATCTTAGCCTACTTTGTTGTATACATCATCTTTACCGTCTCTGGTCTGATCACATTCCTGCAAGCAATCTGGTTGACCTCTTAGTTTTAGTCTTTTATATATATGGACTAACATTCCATATTTTTATTATGTAAACACTTACATGTATACATCACATCTTAGACAAGTATCATGTCTGTAATGATATTTCTTCTAAGTCTCCATCTATCGTTGTTTCTTGTAGGTAGGTTTGGAGTCGGTAAAACACACAGTGAAATGACAAGTTATATTTAACAAGTTTACATCACAATGATAACGACAGGAAGATTTGAATAGGTCTTCCAGCGGAGAGGTGTGATAGAAGTCTGATATACAATTCTGTTGCGAGAACATTAGTCGAGTGACATATTTCGCAATGTTACACAAACACACGAGTATACGGATCTAGGTCTGTGACGTAGGCACAGAGTATCATGGGAATGTCAACATGTATTTTGCCAATGGGGCATCGGTTGGCGTTACCTTTTTAAACTGATGATCTAAGTGTATTCAAATGAAGATGTGATACAAAGCAACGTCAAGGCAATGTCAGCTATTCACTAACTGATATTTAGAAATACTGCAAGATCCTACTGGAGTACAGGTGTCATCACATTAACACAACATGTTGCTACACATAGAATGATGCAATACATTCTAATTAATATGTAATTATTACATATGACTGTCATAAAAAAGTAATAACTGCATAAGTTTATTAATAACTTGTGAATATTTACAATAAACTAATTTTATGCTGTTTACCAGTTTTTTATTTTTATTAAAAATTTGTCATAAAACTCAATCTATATAGTGGAACCTCGGCATACGAAAGTCCCAACTTACAAAAAATTCAAGTTATGAAAGCAAAACAAAACAAATTTTTTTTGATTTTTTTGCCTACATACGAAAATAATTCAGGTTACAAAAGGGTGTTACTGTAAAGTCCCGAGATTTGCCCAGACCGCCGAGAACCATTTTAAAACTTGCACGCCGCCAACTGAGTAGACTCGCCACCATCCTCCCGCTCTCCCATTGGTTCCTGATGCTAGTCACCGCCATAAGATCCTGCTCTCCTATTGGTCAGCATCTCTCCCATCGTGCTCTATGTAAAGGCGTTCTTTGGCCACTCGGTAGCAGCATCGTTATCGTAAACACACCGAATTCGTTCGTTCATGTACGATTTCCTTTGTTAACGTAAATTTGTGTTAGTGATTTCGCTTTGTACTTTATCGTGTTGTGTGAGAACTTTAGTACATAACTTAATTACGTATGTATAGTCATAGGTCCCAAGAAAGTTGCTGAAGTTCACGGAAAGAAGAGGATGCTTTCTATGGAAACAAAGATGGAGATTATCAAGAAGTATGAGGCTGGCATGCAGTTGAGTGTGATTGCTAAGGATTACAGCCAAAATCCGTCGACGATAGGCACCATCCTTAAGCAGAAGGAAGCCATCAAAGCAGCTACACCTTCCAAGGGCGTGACTATTTTGTCCAACAAGAGGAGCCACGTGCACGATGAGATTGAGAGGCTGCTTCTTGTATGAATAAAAGAAAAAGAAATCGCTGGCGATACGATAACCGAAATGGCAACCTGCCACAAGGCCAGTGCTATTTTCGGCGATTTGATTGCCCAGGCCGATGACGACGGAGGAGAAGGGACATCGACACCAACCCCAGACTTCAAGGCTTCTCGTGGGTGGTTTGAAATATTCCGGAAATGGACTGGCATCCATTCGGTGGTGCGGCATGGGGAGGCTGCTAGCTCAGACACGAAAGCGGCCGAAGCCATTATTAAGACGTTCGACGAGATGACGATCAACGAAGGCTACAGTTCTCAGCAAGTCTTCAACTGTGATGAGTACTGGCCTTTTTTGGAAAAAAAAAAATGCCTCTCGGTCGGGATATTACTTCACGGAGGAAGAGAAGAAGCTACCTGGACATAAGCCAATGAAAGGCAGGCTTACGCTCACACTTTGTTCAAATGCCAGTGGGGATTACAAGGTGAAGCCCTTACTTGTCTATCATTCGGAGACTCCTCGAGCCTTCAAGGCCCACAAAGTGCTAAAGGAGAAGCTTCCAGTGATGTGGAGGGCTAATGCGAAAGCCTGGGTAACGAGACTTTTGTTCACGGAGTGGGTAAATCTGTGTTTCGGCCCGACAGCGAAGAAATTCTTGGAAGAGAAGCACCTCCCTATGAAATGTCTGCTGGTGTTGGACAATGCCCCTGCTCACCCTCCTGGCCTCGAGGAAGATATCCTAGCGGAGTATTCGTTTATCAAGGTTCTTTATCTTCCGCCTAACACCACCCCTCTCCTCCAGCCCATGGACCAGCAAGTGATATCGAACTTCAAGAAGCTGTATACGAAACATCTTTTCAAGAGATGTTTCGACATCACCAATACCACAAACCTCACCTTGCATGAATTTTGGAAGGAGCATTTCGATATCGTGATATGCATCCGACTCATCGATCAAGCTTGGCAGGAGGTTTCGAGGCGAACCTTGAATTCTTTGTGTAGGAAACTCTGGCCTGATGCAGATTCAGAAACAGTTGACGATCCTGAAACGGTTTCGCAACCAGATCTTGTCTAGATCATTGGACTCGGCAAGTCCATGGGGCTGGTTGTCAACGAGGACGACATCAATGACCTTCTTGAGGAGCACCAAAAAGAGCTTACGACGGATGACCTGAAGGAGTTGGAGGCCATGCAACATAACGTCGTTCAAGAAGAGTTCTCTAGCAGTGGCGAGGAGGAGGAGGACAACCCTGAGACAACAGCAGAAATTAAGGATGCTCTAGCTGCTTTTCATGAGGTGCAATCATTTGTAGAAAAGAGACACACCGAAAAGGCTTACACAGGTCGTATGCTTGCGCAGTTTGAAAGACGTTTGCCTGAGTTGTTTCAGGAGCATTGTGAAAAGCAGGCAGAGGCAATCTTCCTTGGATAGTTATTTTTTAAAGAGGCCTTTAGTAGGAGTAAGCAACTGGAAGATCCAAGTGATACTACGAAAAAACAGTTGAAAGTGGTGAAGAAATTGAAATTTTGTAAAAATGTAAAGCATAAAAAAGTAAAAAAAAAGTAAAAATAAAAAAAAGAAAAAAAAAAAAAAAAAAAGAAATTTAATTTTAAGTTTTTTGTAAAGTTTAAGTGCTAACGTTTGTTGCCATTTGTGAATGTGTTTCGTAAAGGTAAGTGTTCAAGTTTTCTGCTATTTGTCCTCCACCTCTGTCGCTACTTTCGGAGATTGCCTCACTCAAAAGGTAAGGTTCCACATTTTACTACATACATACGTATGTACGTACAGTATTTCTTGTACCATGTACACTTATACACTTTATTTGCAGGTATGTAGTACATATTAGTAGTTTATGTAGTTTAAGTTAGGTATTGAATGGTCCAAATTGTTGTATTTCATTGTTTATTGGTCAATTTAGCTCTATTATAAAATTTACTGGAGTCATTGTGCTGATGAATCAGCGTAATAACCTCTGCAAACGACCTCTGGATCTCAGGAGTGACCGCGTCTTGTGGAGTAGGACCGTCAAGTCCCTCCAACAAGAGCCCCTCCCGAGACCCTCCTTCCGAATAAGGAGGAACTGAACAGACCCCTTCTTGGTCTCCTCCTGCCACTTGCCGCGTACGGACCTTGGGTCGGTCCCCCTAAGACCGTGCCAGGCTCGTAGGGTGTCGTGGTGGGACTGTGAGGAGTGCGATCCTCTCGGTCACTCCTGATCGCCTCGCTCTTCCCGGTATAGCCCAAGAAAGTTGAAGGGATCATAGAGGAAGACCTGACGCTCTCCTCTCGCTCACCAGCAGAACTGATGTGCTTGAGGGGCTGCAGGCAATCGCCAACCCACAGTGGCGATCAAGCTGCAAGCCTGGTCGCACGGCTCTCCGAGGGAGAGCGGCTGGACCGAGAACAACCGCTCCGGTCCCAACGTCAGGAGAGCTGCTGCTGGTCCCCCTACCTGCCCGGTCCCTGTGGGAGCGGCGGTCAGGTGACCTGCAGAGTCCGCTGTCGCGGTGGGAGAGGGGCCTGTCCTAACGGCGCCTTGAGCCGCTGGAACCTGCCGAAGCTGGTTCCGGCGACCGAGGGGACCTCTTCCTTGTCTCAACCTGCGGTCGGTCTGGGACCGTCGCGTCAACCCTGGGAGCCCGCATATTGCTACGAGAGCAATCGCTGGCCTGGCGGGAGTCACCTGAGCAACTCTCACCTGCCTTTCGCTCCATGCCTCGGTCCTGGCACCGAGCGAACTTGGAGGCCTGGACTTTGGCTGCACGGTCACCCGCGAGCAACCGCACACTCGGTACCTCTCGCGAACGAGAGGCCGAGACGGAATCTGATGCAGCGGCAGAGCCCCTAGCACTAGGTGAGGAGGTACCGGTGTTAGCCGATACCCCTCTGGTCCCCGACTTCTTCCTTGCGGAAGGAGAGACGGGAGGACCAGCGGAAGACCCCCCCGTCCCACCGGAGTGAGACGGGCCCTCAGAAGTTCCCAAAGGAAGACTTCTTAGGGGGGAAGGAGACGCCTTCTTCTCCTCGGGCCGTGAAGCCTTGGAAGCCGAAGAGGAAGAGGCGGCAGCAGACAACGACGAAGACAACGACGACGACATCTTCCTCCTCTTCCTCTTCTTCTTCGTCAGCTTCCTCAGGACAGTTGTCAGATCCTCCATCCACGACAGAGCCGGGGCTATTGCCGAAGCAACACGGCCCGGCTGCACCTGTCCGGAAGGACCTGCGACTGGGGCAGCAACACCACGGGCTGGAACGAAGTCGGCAGGGGCTGAGCCAGGTAGAACAGGTACGGCAGGAGGCGGCAGCAGCCAGCGACCTCCTGGGTACTGGTGGCAGGTCAGGGGAGAGCTCTTGGGGCACCGGAAGTCGGGGGCTGAGGCGAGAGCGGCGGTGTTACGACCCTCCTCGGAACGCTGGAAAACAGCAGCTGCACTGCAGCTGAAGGGGTCACCATAGTGATATGCTGAGTATACACCAGGTGAGGAGGGGCAGCATACCCTGGGGTCGATACGGTGGTGGTGGTGGTGGTCACCGGGCCATGAGTCACCAGAGTAGAGCCACTCGCCAGGTGATCCAACAGCCCCCGAATACTCGGTGTCCCCTGGAGACCCAGCGAGTGCCACACCTGGCCGAGGTCATCACCCGCGGCAATCGTACCTGAGGAAGCAAAAGTTGGGTTAGTAGCAGGGTTCCCCCTCGCCCAGGGGGTGGGGGGACAAGTCCCACCGCGAGCGAACAGAAGACCCCGAGTACAATTGGATGTCGGGGTACCTAGCCCCCTCCTCCACGCTTGATGGATTGGGCGAAGGGAAGGAGGGAGAAACACCCCCCTAAGGGGAAGGAGCCATACGCGGGAGCTGAGATGGAGGAAGGACAGAAGACGACGTGTCCGTGACCAGGGGAGTAGCCGGAGAACTTTCCGATGACTCCCTGGCAGGCTTACATCGCTTCCTCCTCTCCTCAAAGCGCGCCCACTGCTCCTCTGACCACAAAAAACAAATATCACAGGGCTTGGCGCGAGAGCATTCGTGCCCCCGACACCGAGCACACAATTCATGAGGATCTACCTCGGGAAAAGAGCGGAAGGCCCCACACCTACGGCCCTCCACACCAGGGCAAGTCCTGCGGCTGATGGGGGGGCACGGGGACCTCTCCAGCTCACGAGAATCCATAATAGTTAAATTGCAACAATACAAGCACACGTACTTACAGTATTGAGAACAATTCACACAAAAGCAAACCAAGGTTTGGAGAAAACAAAGCACACGACGAAAGGCAGGCAGATAGAAGTGGAGAACACGTCTGTCACCCAGCAAGGCCGAAAGCAAAGTGAATCTTCACCTCCCGGTCGCGCGGTGCGCTGACTGTCGGACAAGCAGTTAACTACCGAACTCCCTTGTTCGAAGCTTATGACCGGTTCCAGCTGCCGCAAATTACATTCCTATTGTTAAAGGACCGATGGTTTGTATTCGTATCGGAACAAATCAACATTGTTTTTAACATTCGTGTTAGAAATGTTTCCTACCAAAGGAGTAAGAATTTTTACAAGCCATTTAGATAAATTATACGAAACTGAGCCCCAATCATGAACTAAGATTGGTCGATGGGAGGGTTATTGATTTATGTGTCTTGACTAAACCATACATATAAGGTAGGGAGGCACATTGCGGTGTAAACTGTTTAATTAAATGGTCCAAGCCCTTCAAAATGGATTTAATTTGTTTATTAAAATGGGAGTTCACTGTCTGTGTAGGGTCAGACCTCGTTTTGTATAAGATTCAGTATCATTTAGCAATGTCATTATTTACTTACATAGTCACTTTTATTCATTATTACCACTGCATTAGATTTATCTACTTTTTGTCACTTTCACTGTTTCGTCTTCTTTAATTTCTTAAAAGCCTGGAGAAATCTTACGGATACATTAGGGGGTAGAAGGTTACTCATAGCACCATACACAATACCTTTACAAATATTGATATCATCAGGGCATAGGTTTTGATTAAAGTTTTCCAAATAACAAAAGGATTTTGAAATGTCGACACAGTCCAGGTTACCATTAAATACACCAAAGCTTAACCCATATCCCAAAGCCGCTGTCGTAGCATATCCACTGATCTGTCTGATAAATTAATCATGAAGTCCATGTTGGCATGCTTAGTCAGTCGCTTTCAGCAATAAAATTCTTCAGCTTGACTTGTAGCTTCCTTTCAAGACGGTTGCAGCACTTTCTCAATTTTCCGTAGCAATAATGCAGCATCCGATTCTTCCAATCGACAGGAACCGTTTGATTAAAGCCATACCGTCTGCTTCTAAGTGTACAAAACGCATCATCTACTTTCTCTTTTGTGATGTCAATGTGTTTCTGAAGTATGATGCGTTGAAACTCGTCGAAAGGTCGCTCTGCTAGACGAAGAATTCTCACTGGTAAAATCGACTTGGGCATCACTTGCTCGTTCATACACTTCCGTAGAAAGTTAAGTTGGAGTTTCAGTTTGTGAGCGATGATAAGAGCATTACAGAAGGATGTCACGAATAGAACAAGGCTCGGAAAATTCACAGAAAAGGCATAGAAGTTGCGTGTGGTGGTTTCCATTATGCTTAAAAAATCACAGTAGATGCATGCGACTTCATTAAATAAGCAAATACCCACAGGAAAATGATAGTCAGAAATCCAAGCGCTTCTTCTTTACTAAGACATTGGCCAAGGAGCTAATGAAATAGAATTGGAGAGAAAGGTCTCAGGTACACAAGAATCAAGAATACCTGATGGTTAATTGTCAAAAAGGGGTAAAAATTAAAAGAGATAATCCAGGATTATAGGATATCACATGGTCACAAACCTAAAACAGATTTAACCCTAACTGAAATTACAAAGTATCTTTACAGTCCAAAACATGTAAAACTGAATATATTAATTTTTGTTTGCTTATATTTATCTACAACTTTTTTCATTATGAAAGCATCAAGTTTAAAAGTCTTAAATTTAGAACATTTCTATTATTGACTTGATGAACAAGATTCAATGATATTCCTTTTAACCGTGTCATTACATGGGATTAAGGTCCCTTGCTTGACTCCAGTTTATAGGATGACCTAAATCTCTCATATGTACGAATAATGCATTCGATATTTGCCCAGTTCTCACAGAATATTGGTGTTGTTTTTAGTCGTTGTGAAAGAGATTTTACCGGTCTGTCCGTAATAGGACTTAATCACACCAATCATGAATGAGGCAATAACTGGATACCCTCTTTATAACAAAAACCATGTATGTTACATGCCCGAAAATAGGGTAATATTTTAACACTTGGACAGTCTTCATAACGGACTGTCCCCACTGTAGAAGTACAAGTAAAGTCCTTTTGGAACCTGTCTCAAAAATAAGTATGCATATGAATTGTAGTGTGATAACAGAGAAACACACACATGATATTATGATAGTGATAGTAGTTTCCCCCAAATTATACCATTTCTTTGTTTTTCCTCTACAGCAATACAACCAGAGTGACAGTCATATGCTCTTTAGCCTACTCCCATTTATATAATTTAAGAAAATACAATAACTATAATTAAATGAAAACAGAATTCACAAAAACCAATATAATCATAGTACAGGCGGTCCCCGGGTTACGACGGGTCCGGCTTACGACGTTCCGAGGTTACGACGCTTTTTCTTAAATATTCATTGAAAAATCCAGCCCTGGGTTTACGACGCTTGTTCCGAGGTTACGACGCTGACGCTTCCGACGCTCCGAGTTTACGGCGCTTTTAAAAAACACATACTATGATAAGATAAGATAAGAATCCTTTATAGTTTAGCACAGTTTCTCTCTCTCTCTCTCTCTCTCTCTCTCTCTCTCTGTATTTTCCAATGAAAACAAAATAATCACTATAATTTTCTCTCTCTCTCTCTCTCTCTCTATACTACAAAGATGTATGTTTTTTAGTATGATAAATAAATGATTTACTATTTTCAAATATTAATATTAATTTATACAGCAATAATATCAATTCATTAAAGAAAATACCATAGTGAATTAGTAAGATTTTAGCTTATATTTAAAAAATTATGGAAGATGAAGGAAATCCCAGTCTTCTTCAAGTAACTTCCAGTAACCTTTTCTCAGATTCAGGTACTAAAACTGTCAGATATATCAAGTTCTGTGACATCCAGGAGGGGGAAAAATCTGGGGGAAGAGCTGCAGTGTTGCAATCACGTGGTCCTGACATTCCCCCCCCCCCCCCTCTCTCTCTCTCTCTCTCTCTCTCTCTCTCTCTTCTCTCTCTCTCATTTACTGAGACTCGAGATTTTTTATGTACTTGTACTATTTGTTTTAATACTTTCAAATAATAATAATAATAATAATAACTGTAATTACAAAATTCATATGTGATAGTATTTTAAAGAAATACAATACGTACTAATCTATCCATGTCACTTTTAATTAAGGTTAACTCTCTCTCTCTCTTTTGCACACAGATAATAATGGGTCATAGTGGTAACTCCCTCCCTCTCTTTCGCTGGAAACGTTATAAGTATTTTTTTGAGAGAACAGAGAGAGATAAACACTCTCTCTCTCTCTCTCTTCTCTCTCTCTCTCTCTCTCTCTCTCTCCTCTCTCTCTCTCTCTCTCTCTTTTACCGAGATGAAAGAATTTGTATGGTACTAGTATGTAAAATGTTTATTGATAATTTCAGTTATTTAATAACTAATAATAATAATAATAAAACTTTAATTACAAAATTCTAATGGTCGTATTTTAAAGAGATGAAAATGACATTCCATTTCACTTGTAAGG
>NC_087201.1:93423270-93513039 GCF_015104395.2 Macrobrachium nipponense | reverse complement strand
GATGTCACTAGTGGTGCTGACATCACGGCTTCCCCTCGACCCAAGGAGGAAGCAGGTGCCACTGGCTCAGGGATACAAAATGGCTGACCCTGTGATGTTACCAGCGGTGCCGACGCCACGGCTTCCCTCTGACTCAAAGAAGTGGCAAGTGTCACTGGCGAAGCAATACAATATGGGTGACCCCAGCTACCAATGAAGACGAAGCCAGGAATTGGGGGAGAGCTTGGGTAGCCTGAGGAGGGGGAGGCGAGCATCCACGAAGTGCGTCAGCAAACCCTCCAAGGAGGGTGAACCCCATAGCCCAAGCGACCTCTAGAGCGCCGCCATTTTGGACGCCTCCGACTTGGAAACAAAAGAAACTGATGAAAAAGGCTCCTCCCTCTAGGGAAATAAATTAAATTCCGGGGAAGAAGGGGTGACATTACGTAATAAATCAGCCTGAGGGCCTCCCAATACTTCTATCAACAAATCGATGGAAGAAAAAGAAGGAGACAAAGGCACTACACTAGTATGGGGTGTGACTGTGGCAAGAGACGAAGCATCGGGAAGAAGAGATGAAAATCCCTCCCACGAAGGAAGGGTAGAAACTACAATGCTCCCTCTCTCCCTCTTACTATAAAATAACTTCCACTGGTCTCTAGGCCACACGGGATTTTTTATGGTACAAACATTACGACACCTTGAGGGGATCTGTCGCTGAAGAAGCCAAAAAACGGGAACATGGGAAACCTTGAGTACCCAGGCACATACGTTGGTGAGGCCGAGAAGGAGCAGAAACCATAATACAAGCACACACACACACACAGAATCACAAGTGAAAACAGGCAATGAACCGGGTAAAAGGCCAGGAGAGGGCAACCATGACTCTCACCCAGGTGGTTAAGAAAAAGACTGAATGCAGTAGTGTGGGTACATGGTCCTTGACCAGTTTTCACTCAATATATGCACGCATTTCCAGATCTCACAAGATTCCTTGCTTTTCATCTGCGATTTAACCATATCCAGCTAGGGGCTAGAAAATTATCCTATTGTTAAGACTGAAGATTTGTTTGCATATGAACTATAGCTACGTAATTACTTGGTAAGTTTTGTATACAAAACTCATAGCAATGCATTCCCTTATGTCAAATATGTACAGATCCAACAAATTTCAACACTTACACCAAGTTCTAACAATAATTTGGGAGCCTTTATAGCACTATTTTTTAAAATCTTAATTATACTGACTACTTCATACAGCTCTGCTCTGAAAAGAGAAACATTATTCTTACTAATAATGCTAATTACTGACTTTACTGCATACAGTTCTGCTCAGAAAATAGATACATTAGTAGTTAGAAAAGATAATTAATTTGCTTTGTTGTGTATGCTAGCAAACCATACACAATACTTTAATATGCAGAGGAAAAACTCTAATTCCTCTATTGCAAGTTTTTTGTTACATTCCCTCGACTTTATCAAAGTTTACTGTAAATAATATGATAATTTTTTATTTATTTTACTTGAGTGCTGCATTAGATTTTTGATACTACAAACTGCTTCAAAATGTGTACCTAATGGGTTAGTAGTTTCACATGTGTTGTGGACCTTATCTAAATTATGTATATGTATAATTGCTATTTACAGATTCAGAAAACTTCCCTCTGACCTGAAAAGTAGAATAAATGTTTAATGATTACATAATGGGTTTGTATGCTCTTGTGAACAAGCTTCCTACATGACATAATAATTCTGAAAGAGAACAAAGATCAAAGCTGTAAAACTTACCTTTTCTTGTAGCAGATGATGCATCTTTTCAAGAGATGAAATAAGAGCAGAGGCATCATAAGCTCCAGTCAAGTGCAAATAGACAACTCTGCGATCAGCATCAAAATAACCTTCCACTCCAGTCTGTTGAAATTAAATTTTCATTACAAAAATCTATACTATTATGCAAAGATATTACTACTGTATGGTATCAGTGCAACAACAACAATAATAATAATAATAATAATAATAATAATAATAATAAAGGGATTTTGACGAAGGAAACATCTATTTCTGGGCAATGACCTGTGTCGCCCAGTGAAATGGTTCCTTTGTAAGTATAAAACCCAGTATCGACCGAGCTACGGCAAGAATGCTAGCGAGGCAGGTAGGAGAGAGAGAGAGATGCAAAGAGAGACATAGGCTAAATAACTACTTATTAATGTTTTAAGCAGTGTCAAGGGAAACTGTGTTTCCGGCTGCCACTGCTGGGAATTTAAGGGCCTCTAATGACTTTAAGTAGTGGCATTTAAATACTGTCGGAGACTTCCAGCCTGTGTACTTCTTGAGATCTTCAAAATTCATATGTTGAAAATAATTAATTGAGGTGGCTACTGCCCTAACATCATGTGCCCGTGGAAAAGATTCCGGGTTAGCTTGTTTTATAAAGTACAAAATTTGTTGTCTAATTCCTTTTAGGGAAATAGTACCACCTTTTTCCCTAATGAACAAAGGACCTGAAGATATCAGGGCAGTTCTGCTTAAATATGCTCTTAGGGAAATAACTGGACATAAGGCCGGGTCCTGGGGAAGTGGGACAATCTTCCATTGAGCCCATCTATCTTGTGGGTCCTCATTCTTGCTAAAAATTGACGATCTGGTAAGAGTAGTAGTTCTCCTGAAGGGAGAAACTCGATATGATCTGGTTCCCTAGATAGGGCCGACAGTTCAGAAATTCTGGCTCCTGAGGCTAAACTTATTAGAAATAACTTTTTTCTTAGGAGAGTTATATAATCACATGAATCGTTATTAGTGTCAGAAGCCAATTTAAAGACATCATTTAAAAACCATGAGACCGTCCTGGGTCTCTCAGTTGGTCTAAGCCTAGCACAGGCCCTTGGAATAGATGAAAAATACGAACCTGTTAGATCAATATTGAACCCAAATTGGAAGATCTTCTTAACCCTCTTACGCGGAAGGGGTATAATAAAAATCGTATCCCGTATGCCGAGGCAGTCTTGGAGTAAGCGCCGAAGCGGAAAAAATATTTTTTTCAAAATATCACAGAGCGCTTAGTTTTCAAGATTAAGAGTTCATTTTTGGCTCCTTTTTTTGTCATTGCCTGAAGTTTAGTATGCAACCATCAGAAATGAAAAAAATATCATTATCATATACAAATAATGCGATATATGATAGTGCGAAAACAAAATTTCATATATAACTGTATTCAAATTGCGCTGTCAACAAAACGGTTAAAGCTAACGAGTTAATTTTTTTTCGTTGTATTGTACAATAAATTGCGATCATTTTGGTATATAATACATTGTAAAATGATCAAAGCAACACAGATAAAATATTATCACAAAATGATGCATGAATTCGTCACACGCGGACGTAAAAAAATGGTTTTTCTCAAAAATTCACCATAAATCTAAATATTGTTCTAGAGACTTCCAATTAGTTTCTAAATGAAAATAAATGATTGAATATTACTATACTGTAAGAGTTTTAGCCTACAATTTCGGATGAGTTGAAGTTGACCGAATGTCGAATTTTTATATATACGTATATTTTTTTTATATGCAAATATTTTGAAAAATAGAAAAGCTACAACCTTCAATTATTTTTTTTATGCTACATAAAATTGCCCACATTTTCATATATAAAACTCTATGAAACGCCTAATATGAAACTGAGCAAATATAACGATAATGCGACGTACGCATTTCGGAGATTTGCGGCGGAGAATCCACGCGCGGAGGAAAGGAAAGTTTTTTTTTAAATTCACCATAAATCTAATTATTGTGCTAGAGACTTCAAATTTGTTTCAAAATGAAGATAAATGACTGAATATTAATTACTAGACTGAAGGGGTTTTAGCTTACAATTGCGTTTTTGACTATTTCGGTAGAGTCAAAGTTGACCGAACGTGGTTTTTTTTCTATTTATCGTGATTTATATGCAAATATTTCGAAAATGATAAAAGCTACAACCTTCAATTATTTTTCGTTGTATTCTACAGGAAATTGCGCACATTTTCATATATTAAACTTTATGTAACGGCTAATTTAAAATGGTGTATACATCACAACAATCGCATGAAAAAATTTCTGATTTTTTTCGGAAGAGTTACCGCACGGACGTAAGGAAAATGTTTTTTTTTTTCATAAATTCACCATAAATCGAAATATTGTGCTAGAGACTTCAAATTTGTTGCAAAATGAAGGTAAATGATTGAATATTACTAGAATATAAGAGTTTTAGCTTACAATTGCGTTTTTCGACCATTTCGGTAGTCAAAGTTGACCGATGGTTGAAATTTTGCCACTTATCGTTATTTATATGAAAATATCTCAAAACTGATAAAAGCTACAACCATGGGTTGTCTTTAGTTGTATTGAGCATGAAATTGCGCACATTTCCATATATAAAACTTTATGTAACGGCAAATTTAAAGTGGTGCAAACATTACAACAATCACATGTATGATTTTTTCGGAAGAGTTAGCGCGCGGACGTAAGGAAAAAGTGTTTTCATAAATTCACCATAAATCGAAATATTGTGCTAGAGACGTCCAATTGGTTGCAAAATGAAGGTAAATGATTGAATATTACTAGAATATAAGAGTTTTAGCTTACAATTGCGTTTTTCGACCATTTTGGTAGAGTCAAAGTTGACCAAAGGTTGAAATTTTGGCACTTATCGTTATTTATATGAAAATATTTCAAAACTGATAAAAGCTACAATCATGAGTTTTTTTCAGTTGTATTCTACATAAAATTGCACACATTTTCATATATAATACTCCATGTAACGGCTAATTTAAAATGGTGCAAAAATTATGTCAAAGTGACAAAATAATTTCTGAGATGTGTCACTGATACTTTTTAGTGCGGCAAGAAAGAAATTCGCGCTTGCGCGCCTGCGTATCGATTGTAAACAAAACAACGCCTTGATCCGTGAGCTCCCAGCATCCCCCAAGGCGCGTGATTCAAAATTTTTCGGCTGGTAGGCCTATAAGTATTTTTTTGCGAATTTTTAAAAAACTTATTTATGTCGACGTTTAATAGGTCCAATCGGCACCCGGGAGACAATTTATGTCAACGTTTAATACGTCCAATCGGCATAAGAGTGTTAAGTGCCGATTTGGTAGTAGTAATTGTACTTGCTGCTAAACCTTTTTCGAACAGGGTTCTAAAAAAAAGGTTATAGCCAGATTCGTTAGGGCTTTCTGAATTCCTGAGGAAGCGGACACAGTCCGTGTTTGTAACAACTGCGTCAGTTTGGGATTGGGAATCCGTTGAGGCCGGAGTCCCAATTCCAGTTGAAGAGGAAACCAATTGCTCTTGGGCCAATTGGGGGCTACTAGTGCAAGGTGACCTTTGAAAGTCCTGAGCTTGTTTAGGACCTTCAGGAGTAGATTCACTGGAGGAAAGAGATAAATTCTCTTCCAAACATTCCAATCTATGGCTATAGCGTCCGTGGCGTAAGCCAGAGGGTCCAGGTTGGGGGCCACATAACAAGGAAGTCTGTGGTTTGACTCCGTGGCAAAGAGATCCACCTGAAGCCCTGGTACCTGTTGACAGATCCTGAATGAACTCCTGTCCAGAGTCCACTTCCGATTTTCTAGCGGGGTGGGGATCGTGACAGGGCATCCGCCACCACGTTTCTAACTCCTGCTAGGTGAGTGGCTGACAGGTGCCATTTGTTCCTGTCTGCTAGGGCAAATATGGCTATCATGACATGGTTCATGTGGCTCGATTTGGAGCCACCCCTGTTTATGCAGTGAACTACTACTGCATTGTCTAATACCAGCTTGATATGAGTCTTCTTGGCTGGTAGAAGTCTTTTCAGGGTAAGAAACACTGCCATAGCTTCTAGTACATTGATATGTAGCTGGCGGAATGATACTGACCAGGTTCCCTGTACCTTCTTGTACTGTGAGTAACCGCCCCAGCCGCTTAGTGAGGCGTCTGTGTGGACCACTAGTGCCGGCGAAGGAAATTGCAAGGGTATCGTCTTCGACAGATTCTTGATTTCTGTCCAGGGGCGGAGTCTTTTGCGTAAGATCGCCGGAATGGGAGCCATCTTGTCCCGGGATATTCGGTTCGCTTTCGAGCGCCAAACCCGGTTTATATCCTTTAGTTTGGCTTTCAGTAGAACGTCTGTCACTGATGCAAATTGGAGTGAACCTAGGATTCTTTCCTGGTTCCTTCGGGACGTCTGTTTGTTTTTGAGAAATTGTCTTGTGGCCTTGGCTATTTCTCTTCTCTTCAACAGCGGTATTGATAGAGTATGAGAGTTTAAGTCCCACTGGATTCCTAGCCACTGGAAGCGTGACTCTGGAGTTAGCCGGGACTTGGCTCTTTTTATCTGGAAACATAAATGTTCCAGAAACTTTATTACTTTGACCGTCCCCTTGCGGCATTCTTCTACATCTGTGGCCCGTACGAGCCAATCGTCCAGATAGGCTACTAACATTATTCCCTGAGTTCTCAACTCCTGGACTACTGTTTCCGCCAACTTTGTAAATATTCTGGGCGCTATGTTGAGCCCGAATGACATTACTCTGAAGGAGTAAGCTTTCTTTCCTAGTCTGAAGCCTAGGAATGGGCAGAAGTGTCTTGCTATTGGGATGTGATAATAGGCATCTGTAAGATCTATAGAGGTGGTGACGGCCCCACGGGGAAGTAAGGTCCGCAACTGCGAAACGGTCAGCATTCGAAACTTGTCGCAGTGAATGAATGAGTTCAGATGGGACAAGTCTAGTATTATTCTTAGTTTGTTCGAGTCTTTCTTTGGCACGCTGAACAAGCGCCCTTGAAACTTTAAGTTTCTGACTCTTGATACTACCCTTTTCTGAAGAAGTTCTTGGGTATACTCTATCAATTCCGCTGTTGGTTTTTGGTATAAGGTGTTGGATGGAGGAGGACCTTGAAGCCAACTCCACCCCAGACCCTTGGTCACGATGCTCTGTGCCCAGTTGCTGAACCCCCACTGGTGTCAGTAGAGGTACAGTCTCCCTCCTACCTGGGGATCCTCACTGGTTTGCCGATGGTCGGCCACCTCGTGCTCCCCGGAAGCCTTTGCCCCGGTTGGTGGCTCTTCCGGCACCCCGGTGACGGGAGGGGCCTCTAGCTCGGCTGGCTCTGGCAAACCTATTGAACCCTTGAAACGTTTGGGTCTCAAAGGTTGCATTATAGGCTGGAGAGACAGCAAAGGAGGTCGAAGCCTGGGACTGTTGTGCCGGCTGAGTCAGTAGCACAAACTGCTGTTGCGGCTGTGCTTTGGACGTCGACGGTTGCGGTACTTGGGATACCAGAACTGCCTGTACCAGAGTCTGCTGCTGGGGGGCCTGGAAGGGCTGGAACTTCCTAGGCCTCTTCTTGGCTTTGGGATTCGTTCCGGCAGACTCGGGTTTCTGTTTAGGAACGAGTCCCCAACGAATCTTTAGGCTCTGATTGACCCTCGACGCTTCGAACAAGACCTCATTCACGACGGAGGCAGGGAAGAGATCCGTGCCCCATATGGATGAAGCGATCAGCTTGTTGGGTTCATGGCGGATTGTGGCCTCCGCCAGAACGTGCTTCCTACAATTCCACCGAGCTATGATGAAATCATATAAGTCACACTGCATTGTATGCAGTAGTGACTTGGTGATGATTTTGAACAACGTCTCCTCTCCGTAGGTGAGAGACGCCATCTTGATCATAGTCAGCGAATTGAGGGACCTGCTGAGCCTCATCCTAGCGTCATATTCTGTCTGGATCAGAGCTTATGATAGCCTAAGTAGTCTCTCGCTGAACAGTGTGTTACCACAGTCCGGCTTGAGTTTACCTACTGAAAAGGTGGCAGGTGCGTCCACCCAGTAATCAGCAGATCCGGGGAGCAGAAGGGAAGTCAAATCCGTCTCCCGGAGCTGAGGCATAGGTTCATCCTTCATGGCTGCTTGGAATGTTAATTCCGCCACTTTGGATGTGAATGGCATTGGGGTGTCCTCGTTTACGGTAAAGATCGTAAACGGGCTCTTAAATGCGGTGACCCTTGTATTAGTACATTAACATTCCTCCAAGTTCCGGAGCCAAGCTTGTTGGGGTTGATCCCGGGGGAGGATTACTGTTTCCTTAGGGACCTTATCCTCCCTCCTCATGGCAGCTTCTGTCAGGCGAGCGTAGCCCATGAAGGGGGCTTGGAGTCCGTGAGGATAGAACTCGAAGTCTTCCAGCCTTCAAGTTCCAAAACCTTCAATAGTCAGCATACCCTCCGAAAAGGGAGCGTGTGCTGCTACCCTCCATGGGTTGTTAGCCTTGAATGGAGGTAGGTTGGACGAGTCCGGCATCGGCAATGCTTGGGTTGCCTGTCCAGACTGTGCTAGTCCTGTTGCCATGTTATCCCAGAGACCGGCCATCAGGTTCTCCTGGGCTACCATCCTTTCCAACAAGGATTGGATGGATTGGCCCGATGCTTCCAGCGTGGTAGACAGCTGGGCGAACATTTCCTGGAACTTGGTCTGGATCAAGTTCCCAACCATGTTGCCCATCTGCTGCATATTTGCAGAGAATGCATCGGGGTCTAAGGAAGAAGGCTGAGCCTTTTCCTTCAGAACCTTGGTTCTTGACCCCTTTAGTGGGGGAGTAACCTTCGCCTTGTCTGCCCCGGGATTGCGAGCCGGTGGCTTGGTGGCTTGGTGACTTGGCTGGTTCCTGACTTCTTTGGCAGGGACTTCTGCATGGACTTAAAGTTCACCTTACTCTTAACTTTAGGGACCACCGATGTAGACCTCGGTCTGCACGACTGAGGTCTATCGGCGAATCCCTGGAAGGAAGTGGAAGAGGGAGAAGCTAAAGATGGACTCAAGGTCAAACCTTGAACCCCTACAACACCTGCCTCGCTACCATCCTTACCGTTGCCCAAGCCGTCAACAGTCATGGGCTTGTGGTCCAGATTGAGGGCTGCTACATCTCCCATGATTTCCTCCGCAAGACCTTCCTCCGGCTCGGGCAATACTGCGGCCTGGATCTTCGCGATCAGAGGAGCAGCTATTGTGGGGTCCACCGCTGATGCCTTCTTAACTCCTAGGTAGATGAGCCCAGCCATGTCCTGGGACAGCATATAAGGCTGGCCCTTATTGGCGTTCCGGCCAAACCCGCCTACCCATACCTTCAGGGTGGCCAAGGCAGCATCCCGGACCTCTTAGATGCCCTGTAAGAGGGGTTATTATTAACACTTAACACTATAGATTAACTTATTCTAGTGCAATATTGTATGTTATGATTCATTGATTCTCATTGTATCATTATGTATAGTCCGGCGTGTCACATACCTCGGAAGTGACTTCATTCACCAAATTGTAGCATATTACGCAGTTCTCATGGTGCCAAACAACCATGTCATTCAGGCGAACTACGCAACCGGCATGTGCCCGGCAGACCACGTACCCACAGGGTTCCTGGAGAATGGCGTTGCACCCTTCCTCCAGGCAACGGGTAACCTGTAAGTCAAATGATACATGAGTATCATCATCAACCTTCCGGAACAAGTCCGTGGTTGTGTGTGATATGCTATTGCCGCCAGAGTAAATCCGGCATCAGCATATATACTGCACAATAACATGCAACCTTTTTACCACCAGCTCCGGTGCCCCGTTTACACCTGTAGTAACATCCAAGACAGGCAATGGGGAATTAGCTGACTCCACAGTGGCTCCGGCGACACCGGAGCTATAAAATCTGACAGATTTAAGTGGTTTCAAGCCATTCTTATTGTGCCAGGATGAAGGATAGAATCCAATATTCAGGTACAGGATTGAGGAGTGAGAGGTAACAGGGTAGAACAGTTAAATACATGACGGAGTTGATAACTCCGCCGTTGTAAATAACTGGATATAGTAAGATAATAAATTACACTATATAATTGTGGATGCTATATTATGTGTAATAAAACATGCATGCAAATCCCACGGAAAGGCCGGAGCCTTTTCACGTATCTAAATACGCCTAGCTATACCGATGTCGGGTCCGGCTTCAACCAGAGTCCCGAGTCCGCCGGAGCGGGGTGGGAAAGGGTGGGCTCAATAGATAGTGAGAGGGATACATGACATAGTGGGTCCAGGCGTACCCCGCTCTGCTGAGCCTGGTGGCCAACCAGGGCTCGGCCAAGCAGGGCTTCCCCCCTACTCCACTAGAGAGAGAGAGGCAAGGTACGGCATGCCTGCCAACCGAGTGTCCTCCCCACCTATCTCCCCCCCCCTAATGGGGAACTTGGATCGGCTACCTGAGGTAGCGTGAGCGAGTCGTCACTCCACCGAAGTGGGTGAGAGAGGGGGGGGGAGGCTGAGAGGGGTCGGTAGCAGGGTGGCTCGTACGCGATCGACTGGAGACACTCTCAGCCGGGTGAACAGTCACGCGGTGTGAAAGGCCAGTTGAACAAAAGCAGGCCTATAGGCCAACTGGATGCCGTCTACAACAAACATAGCAACACATAACATAACTATCCTGTCCTAATACGGGGGAAGAGAGAGAAATAAATATGAAGCAAGAGAGAAAGTATTGTGTCCTTTGAGAAGCTCGACTAATATCGCAGATCAAAACGATCTGGAACTGTTAGCCTGGCAACTCAGAGCAGCTTAGCCTAGATGTCGTATCGAATTCATTATTCAAGGGGCAGGACGGCCAGGGTGGCTCAAGGACGGTAGTATAGGCTACGAAGGGACCAGGGTCCTCTCGTATAAGACAAGAGAGTCTTACAATAAAGATCCTATCATACAATTTGACTAGATACACGGTTGTTATACCAACCTCAAATTGTAAGTAAGGCTAACTGAGTAGGCTACGTCCCGATAGCATGCGGTTCGGTAGTAGGCTATCCCCCGTGATCGGACTAATTCTTAAATAAACGTCAATAATAAATGCAACTTAAAATACGAATAATTATAGCACTGCTAAATGATGAAATCGAATCCAATTAGTATGGGAGACCAATTGGTACACGATATTAGCGTAGCATCACGCGGGTGGCGAGCTATGAAAAGGCGGCGCAGGAACGGC
Source organism: Macrobrachium nipponense (assembly GCF_015104395.2). Lineage (NCBI taxonomy): Eukaryota > Metazoa > Arthropoda > Malacostraca > Decapoda > Palaemonidae > Macrobrachium > Macrobrachium nipponense. The sequence continues at coordinate 93,502,027 of NC_087201.1, read as the reverse complement.
AACGCTCGTGCTGCCGCTCCCGCATATAACCTATTATAAAATGGCTTATCATGCCAAACGCCATCTCAAAATGATCTCAAACATTAATTGCAGTACTTAACTTGGATGCAGCAATAGCTTGACGTTCCATGATTAAATGGTAAAGAATTCCAGACAGAAAACACAGCACAAAGAAAGAACGTGTGCAGCGTAAACAGTGCTATCGTAAGGAATGAAAACAAAGGCGCTAGCTGTAGTAGTAGCGGGTAGCGGGGACTTAGATCGGCTCCTCTGTAGACGAGGGATATTGAGGAAGGAAGAGACTAAATGGCAAGGGACCTCTGGTAGTGGTGTCACTCGCCCCAGATACCATACCGACACCTTGAATAAAGGTGAGCGACCCAGAGTACTCTGGCACTACCATGTAGCTTTTTCTCGTATTTGTAGCAATACTTATACCTTAGAAATGAGTGCTAAAGGAACCATTTCACGGAGCGACACAGGCTGAGCCCAGAAGTAAAAATAGCAGAACTGATGGGGATTCGAACACCTACACCACCAGTACAACCAACCCAACAGAAACCAAAACAGCAATCTCCTTGGAAAAGGCGCCTGGAAAAGCAAATCATGGTGATGAGATCTGACTTGAGTAAACTGAAAGAGATGGCAGAAAAAAGACTAAGAAGTAAGAACACAAGGGAGGAACTCAAAGAGAAATACAAAGTACAAGAGAGGGGACTAAACAACACAATAGAAGATGTAAAACAGAGGCTTAAAGCCAAAGCACATAACATCCAACAGTACATGAACAGGAATAAGGGATACCAACAGAACAAACTATTTGGAACCAACCAGAAAAGGGATTTTGATGAAGGAAAAATCTGTTTCTGGGGGAGGACCTGTGCACCCAGTGAAAAATTCCTGTAGCTCATTTTTCCAATTATAAATAGATCCTAAATATACCAGAGAAAAAGCTAGCATTTATGCTGCCAATTAGAAGATTCCTCTTTAAAATCCCTCCATGGTGGGAATTGTTACAAACGTCACCCACCTTACCTTCTCTCGCTACTACTACTAATACCCACGAGCGTCCTTCATTCCTGGAATAGACCACCAAGCTTGGACTGGCTAAGGGTGAGGGAAGCAGAAGAAGGAGAAAGGGCTGGGTTCACCGGGCGACACAGGTCCTCCCCCCAGAAATAGATTTTTCCTTCGTCAAAATGCCTTTTCTGGGTTCGACGTGTGTCTGCCGGTGAAAAAGTATCAGAGAATTCCCATCCAAGCTAAATAGATACCAAACCAGTGTATTAAAGGGGGTTAATGAAACCTAAGGTTCATTTGAAAAATAAATTTAATGCTCTATAACAAGGCAAAAATTACTTTTCTGGGCTCAGTTCGTGTCGCTTCGTGAAATAATCCCTTAAGTTCATTATTTCTAGGTAAATGATACTAACATTACCAGAGAAAAAATAAAAATAGGGGGGTGTCAGTATGGTGCTGGGGCGAGTGAGACCACTACCACGAACCTCTTGTCATTTAGAATTCTCCTTCATGAAAATCCCCCTCCCTGAGAGAGCTGACACACGGTCGATGCCAGCAACTACTACTACACATCCCACCACGCCGACCGTAGCACCTCCCGTGGCCATCCTTTTCGTTAGCGAACTTCTGTACGCACATGTCTGCAACTGCTCTGTGTTTTTGTGCACTTTTTGGATTACTTAACGCTCGAGATGGAATTACAAGCTATCGCCGCAGCTAAATTAAGTACCCCGAAAGGTTATATACTACTTTTAGCCAGCCAGGAGCTGTTTTTACCATTTTTTAGGTTCAATAATCGTCTTCCTGGTCTGGCGCATGGCTCGCCTTGCCGGCTCGCCTTGCCGGCTCGCCTCGTGCTCGGTTAGCTACTTCGGTCTTCCATACCGTGGTATCTATTCCTTGTGTATATATGCCTTTATCATGAGATATTTTTACGTGGTACAGAAGTTTCCACTCCAATTTATTGCTTTACATCGTACTATTCGGAAATCCTTTGCCTAAGCCTTAGATTAGTGTTCATACATGCATGTCCCTTTCTCTAGGTGTTTAGGCGTGTGGGTTATTATTTTGATTATTATATTGATATTACTCTTTAGTCCAGCCATCCTGGCCGTCGCCCTCCGTTTTACGTATCGGCAGAGGCCAGCTCCCGAGTGGTTTGCTCGTTCCCCTTCGGGGGGACTAGCCTACTTCTCCTGGACGTCCCTCCCTTTTCCTCCCACTCGTGATTTCCTTCTTTTCTTTTATTACGATGTACTTATTATGGGTTGCATGTTAGGGGCAATCAGTGTGGCCTAGGCTATGTTTTGTTGCATTATCGCCTTGTGGTGCACTTGCGACCGCGCTGATCACTCTGATCCAGGCTATGTTTTGTTGCATTATCACCTCGTGGTCCACCTGCACTTGCGTTGAGCCAGCTGATCGCCCTGGTCCCCCCCTCCCCTTCCTCCCACGTGAAAGGAGGGTTAGTCCTTGCTCGCTCACGGTCGCTATGGCAACCATCCGGGCACCCCTCCCCTCTTCCTCCCTACCAGGGGGGATACAGGAGTCACGGACTTTAACAGGGGTACTTTGGACCGGTCACGTTTTCTTTGAGCTTCGGGGAGGTCCCGGTGTGTTCAGGTCGGGTTGGCCACCCCACCAGCTCGCGCCAGGCCTTCTCCGGCGTTCTATGATTGTTCTCCTGTTCCCTCCCTATCTTTACGAGTATAGCTGGCTCCGTCAGCTCTTTGGGCGGGGAATACAGAGTACGCCTTACATGCTTCCCTTGTATATGGTCGTTGTAGTCTCTCTCGTCCTCCGGCGGAGCACCCGCTCACCATCCGTGTGCCCCATCGGTTGGCGGAAGGGCTCTACAGCGGAGCTAGGCTCCGCATACACCATTATTTATTTTTGTTTTTGTTTAGTGTTATTTGGTTTAACTTTAGGGATAATCTTCTCACCTTCTCCGCTGTGTCGTACCCTCACCTCGGTGTACTATATGTGTATGAGCAGGTATCTGGTTTGGCGGAAATCTTCGCTCCGGTGTACCGGAGTTTTTCAAACCAGTTTACCGGGTCCTATGGACTCTCTCACACGGTTTACAGGAGAGGATTATGCCCAAAAATTTATTCTACTCCGGCATGCAGCGGTGCATCATATCTTATGTCGGGTCCTGTTAGTATATGCTGATACTTATGTATCTGTTCACTTACAGGCTACCAACTGTCAGGAGGCGGGATGTAACGCTGTCCTGCAGGACCCTTGTGGTCATGAGGTCTGCAGGACCCACGCTCCCTGTGCTGTCCGCCACAATGAATTGATCGTGTGGCATCACGAAGCCTGCTCCATATGCTACGAGCTTGTGGAACAGTCTTCTAGCGGAGTAAGTATATACCGGCGTAGGTATCGTCTCTTTCTTGGTATATACTGTCTGATAATTTAGTTTAAGATTATTTATATTCATCTAGAATCATAAGTTTTAATAGTATATCTTCGGGGCTTCGTTGTAAGGACTACAATAACCCTTTGTTTCAGGCTGCCGCCGTGAAGGACGCAGCGTCGGCCACCCTGAAAGCCTGGGTAGGTGGCTTCGGCAAGAACGCACCGAAGGGGCAGCCCTATATTCTTGATAAGAACATGGCTGTCCGAATCTTCCCAGGCGGCAAGTCGACCGGCTACGTCGACCCTGTTGTGGCAGCTACAAGTGGAGCAGGCCTTGACGGAAGGGACAGCCCCGGAGATTACAGCGGACGTTGCCACCCTGGACCTTAACTTAGAGCCTATGATGGTAGGGGAAGGTGAGTTGATGGTTGAGGTAGGTTTGTTGAGCGCTCAAGGGCTTCCCTTGGGCGCGTCTGGGTCTTCATCTCCTGTTCTTTCTTCTTCTACTTCCTTCCAAGGTTTTTCTTCATCGGAAATTCCGGCTAGGACGTCTGCTGCCTCGGTTGTTCCTAGGGTGAAGGGACAACGTGAGCAAAAAATCCTGGAGAGGTCGTCTTCTATGAAGACTTCGGCCTCAGCTTCTCATAAGACTCCGGCTCACCATCCCACAGCAGAGAAAGCGAAGACATCTTCTTCGCACTCCAAAGGGTCTAGGGGCAAGTCCTCTAAAGAGAAGGTCCGCGCTCCCGCCGAGCCAGTACCGTCTACGTCCACCGGAGCTCATCCGGGGACCCCTGCTGCGACCAGTACCTCTGGCCCCTTTGATCCCGACTCCTTTACAGCAGGGGTCATGCAACAAGTAGGGAACATGGTAGGGACAATAGTGAACGATAGGCTGGACCAGATCCTAGCCCAGATCTCCACCTCGTTCGCGCAGTCCGGTCAGTCGATCCAGAACATCTTGGATCGGCTGATGAACCAGGAGAACTTGTTGGCGGGTCTTAGCCAGAATCTCCCAGCGGTTCTTCCTCTAGCAGGCGCCGGAGTGACTCCAATGCCCAGTTATGATTCTCTCCCCGCATTCACTATGAGTAATCCTTGGAGGGTAGCAGCCTTCACACCCTTCAAGGACGGAATGATCTCGATCCCGGACTGTGGAACTCGTCGTATCGAGGACTTCGAGTTCCACCCCGCCGATCTTCAACCACTTTTCTGGGGTATGCTAGATTGACGGAGACAGCCCTAAATAGGGAAGACAAGATCCCGAAAGAAACTGTAATTTACAGTCGGGAACAGGCTCAAAGAGAAAGGGTGAGGTGCCTGGAAGATTGGGACTGCACCAATACCAGGCTTCAGGCATTCAAGAGCCCTTTCACAATCTTTGTGACGGAGGAGGAGGCACCACTTCCCTTCACCACAAAAATTGCAGAAGTCACCATCCAGGCCACCATGAAAGAGGAGCCTCTCCCTCAACTGAGAGAGTCGGACCCCACGTCCCCACTCTTCCCAGCTTCTGAGGACCTCTGGGCTGACCTTCCGGCGTCTTTTACAGTTGGGAAACTCAAACCGGACTGTGCTATTGAACAGTTCGGGGAGAGACTCCCAAGACTGCCGGACAACTTGATCCAAGCGGAATTTGACGCAAGGATCAGGTTAGGAAGGACACTTAACGCCTTAGTGATGACAGAAGCTGCCGCCATGACATATGGTACGGAGCCTCTGTTTAAGCTCCTGGCTAAGGCACAAACCCAGACCGTACAGTCGGATCTGTACGACTTTGTAACGGCAAGACGAAACTGCAGGAAACATGTACTGTAGGAAGCAACTATAAGACATGCTGTAAATGAGGTTCATCATGAAGCAACCAGGCTCAACCAGAGCCTCAGGGTCCGCTGGGGTCTTTCTAGCAAAAGGAAGCCAGAAAGCACCCCCTCGGGTTCTAAAAAACTGAAGAAGCCCAGGAAGTTCCCGAGCTTCCAGGCACAGCAGCAGCAACAATTCGTTCAGGCAGTCCCGGTTTCACAACCAGTGCAACCGTCGACTTCCAAGTCCCAGAACCAGCCCATCCTCCTGTTGACGCCCCAAAACCAACCCTCGACCTCCTACACTGTTTCCCCAGCTTTCAATCCAGTATTCGAAAGCCAGGAATTTCAAGCCATCAATAGGTTTGCAAGGGGAAGCAGAGCTAGGGGTGCATTTCAACAGAGGGGTGGCGGAAGGGCACCCAACAGGGGGAGACACTTCCGTGGAGGGCGCAGAGCACTTCCTGCACAGTCACAGTGAGAACCCTCAGGTAGGAGGGAGGCTGTTCCTCTTCCGACACAGGTGGGGATTCAGCAGTTGGGCACAAAGTATTGTGTCCAAAGGGGTGGGATGGAGTTGGATCAAAGGTCCTCCTCCATCCAAAACATTCCTTCAGGTTCCAACGAAGGAATTGACAGTGTATGCGCAAGAGCTCCTTCAGAAAGGGGTAGTATCAAGAGTCAAACATTTAAAGTTTCAAGGACGCTTGTTCAGCGTGCCAAAGAAAGGCTCAACAAAACGAAGAATAATCTTAGACTTGTCCCGTCTAAACTTATTCATTCGTTACGACAAGTTCAAAATGCTGACTATTTCACAGGTATGGACCTTACTTCCCCGTGGGGCCATCACCACCTCTATCGATCTTACAGACGCATACTATCATATCCCAGTCGCGAGACACTTCCGCCCATACCTAGGCTTCAAGCTAGGAGACCAGGCATTCTCTTTCAAAGTGATGCCCTTCGGACTGAACGTAGCCCCCAGGGTGTTCACGAAAATAGTGGAATCAGTGGTCCAACAACTGAGGTCACAAGGATAATGGTAGTAGCGCACCTCGACGATTGGCTCATTCGGGCAACAACCGTTGAGGAATGCCTCAAAGCCACAGGCAAAGTAATTCAATTTCTGGAACATCTGGGGTTCCAAATAAACAAGACCAAATCCAGGCTAACGCCGTTGTCTCGTTTCCAGTGGCTCGGCATTCAGTGGGACCTGAACTCCCACACTCTGTCAATTCCGTTGGCCAAAAGGAAAGAAATATCCAAGTTAATAAGACAATTCCTCAAATGCAAACAGACGTCAAGGAGAAACCAAGAAAGGATCCTAGGTTCCCTTCAGTTTGCATCAGTCACAGAGGTTCTGTTGAAAGCAAAATTGAAGGATATAAACCGAGTTTGGCGCTCAAGAGCAAATGTCAAATCTCGGGACAAGTTGTCAGTAATTCCGCCGGTTCTTCGCAAACGTCTCCGCCCCTGGGCGGAGGCCAAGAATCTGTCCAAATCAGTTCCTCTCCAGTTCCCTCCTCCGGCGTTGGTTATCCATACGGACGCCTCTCTAAGCGGGTGGGGAGGATACTACCAATTCAAGAAAGTTCAAGGGACTTGGTCGCCCCAGTTCCGCCAGCTTCACATAAATGTATTGGAAGCCATGACAGTATTCCTCACTCTGAAGAGGCTTCTACCAGCCAAGAATTCCCATATAAAGCTGGTGTTGGACAGCGCAGTAGTGGTACACTGCATCAACAGGGGAGGGTCCAAGTCAAAACATGTGAACCATGTCATGATAGCCATTTTCTCTCTAGCAACCAAGTACAAATGGCATCTATCCTCCACCCATCTGGCGGGAGTAAGGAACGTGATAGCAGACGCCCTGTCTCGATCAGTTCCTCTAGAATTGGCGTGGTCCCTGGACAAGCGCTCATTCCAGTGGATATGCCAAAGGGTCCCAGGTCTCCAGGTGGATCTCTTCGCATCTCAAGCGAACCACAAGCTCCCTTGCTATGTGGCCCCCAACCTGGACCCTCTGGCTTATGCCATAAACGCCATGTCCATAGATTGGAATCAATGGAGGAAGGTTTACATCTTTCCTCCAGTGAATCTTCTATTGAAAGTCCTGAGCAAACTCAGGACATTCAAGGGACAAGTAGCTCTAGTAGCCCCGGATAGGCCCAAGAGCAACTGGTATCCTCTCCTACTGGAATTGGGTCTCCGACCTCGACGGATTCCCAATCCCAAGCTATCTCAGTCATTACAAATGAGGACTGTGTTCGCTTCCTCAGGAATTCTCAAAACCCTAACTTTATGGACTTCATGAAGTTTGCGGCTAAGAAAGATTGCAAAATCAATCGATCCCAGAATAATCCTTTTCCTTTTTTAGAATCGGATAAGAGGGAATCAACTTTACATCAGTATGATGCTGCTGTAAAGAAATTGGCAAATTTCCTGAAGGAAACAAACACCAGAACCATGACAGTTAATTTAGCTATATCCTTTTTCAGATCCCTGTTCGAAAAAGGTCTAGCAGCTAGTACTATTACCACTAATAAGTCAGCTTTGAAGAAAATCTTCCAGTTTGGCTTTAAGATAGACTTATCAGATTCCTACTTTACGTCTATTCCAAAAGCCTGTGCTAGGCTCAGACCTTCAGAAAGGCCTAGTTCAGTTTCATGGTTCTTGAATGACGTTCTCACACTGGCCTCAGACACTGACAACATTTCATGTAACTATCTAATGCTATTAAGAAACACATTGTTCTTACTAAGTTTGGCCTCAGGAGCCAGAATATCAGAACTGTCGGCCCTTTCCAGAGATGCTGGACATATGGAATTCCTCCCTTCAGGAGAAGTCTTACTATCTCCAGATCGTAGTTTAATGGCCAAAAATAAGGACCCCTTAATAAGATGGGCTCCTTGGAAGATCCTCCCCTCTTCCACAAGACCTTTCTCTTTGTCCGGTGGGACGACCTACGAGCCTATCTGTCCAAGACATCTTCTAGATCCTCAGGCCCCCTCTTTATGAGGGAAAAAGGTGGCACTATTTCAATAAAAGGGATTAGACAACAAATCCTCTATTTATCAAACAAGCTAACCCTGACTTACTCCCTAAAGCCCATGACATCAGGGCAGTAGCCACCTCTATCAATTACTTCCAACATAAGAATTTCGATGACTTGAAGAAGTATACAGGCTGGAAATCGCCGACAGTTTTTAAACGGCACTACTTAAAATCCTTGGAAATTCTAAAATTTCCGGCAGTGGCAGCGGGAAACATAGTTTCTCCTGACACTGTTCAGTAGTTGTGGTCGAAGATCCAGATCTCCTTTCTACCTGCCTCACTAACAATTCACCTAACCTTACCGTCATGTTCAATTGGGTCCTTCAACCTTAGCTGCCAAATAGGCTACTTATGGTGACGTGCCCCTTATTTTTTTTTTTGCTAGGGGCACTCACAATTGTAAATATTGATTACTGATTGTAACCATTTAGTATCGTTTTCCCTTATATTTTTACTAAGAAAACACACTTGTATGTATATTAAGATATTTAATCATATGTCATAAAATCTAGTTCTAAGTTCTCATAAGTTAGTTTAAGTTTAATTTTAAGTCCAATTATGCCTTAAGCTAACATTTATTATTTTAGGTCAAGTTAACCTTAGTCATGATAACTTGTATATATTTTTCAACTTGATTATATTCATTTATTTTCTTTCTTTCGTTTTATTGAGACCTTGTTTTAATTTTCTACCTTGTGCTAATTCTCTGGTACTATTTCACGAAGCGACACGAACTGAGCCCAGAAAAGGGATTTTGACGAAGGAAAAATCTATTTCTGGGCAAAGGTTTGTGTCGCCCAGTAAAAACCCACCCTGTTCTCCCACCCTTGCGCCCAAGGTTGGCATCTAACTTCAAGGATGGCCACGGGAGGCGCTACGGTCGGCGTGGTGGGATGTGTAGTAGTAGTTGCTGGCGCCGACCGTGTGTCAGGTCTCTCAGGGAGGGGGATTTTCATAAAGGAGAATTCTAAATGACAAGAGGTTCGTGGTAGTGGTCTCACTCGCCCCAGCACCATACCGACACCCTCTTTTTATTTAGGGTGAGCGAGTCAGTTACTCTGACATCCCCTTATTTTTATTTTTTCTCTGGTAATGTTAGTATCATTTACCTAGAAATAATGAACTTAAGGGATTATTTCACTGGGTGACACGAACCCTTGCCCAGAAATAGATTTTTCCTTCGTCAAAATCCCTTATATACTACTTAAACTAGAACTTAAACTATGACTTAGAACTAGTAAAAACGAGAAAATATATGACAATGTACATTTATGGTATCTGAGCATGTACATTTATGGTATCTGAGCAATCTAGACGGGTATGTACATACAGTTCCGTAAAACCAATATGGTCTCAAAACCGAGGTCTCAATACTATATACATGCTTCGGTGGCGGGATGGTCAAGGCCCAGCCTGGCCCGGAAGATAGAGGCTGGTGGGGAATACAAGCGAGTCAGGTAGGAAGGAGAGAGTATTAGGGAAATAATTAACAGAAAGGGCTAAGGAAAGGAGTTAGTAAAACTCGATTATTCAGGGGAGACTATGCTCCCTGCAGCCACTGTTGAGAATTTAAGGGCCTCTAAGTTTTTGAGATAGTGGCGCTTAAATACTGCTGGAGATTTCCAACCCGTATATCTCTTCAGGTCCTCAAAGTTCATATTTTGAAAATAGTTAATGGAGGTAGCCACTGCTTGGATGTCATGGATGTGTGGGACTGAATCCGGATTGGCCTGTTTAATAAAGTACAGTATTTGCTGTCTAATAACTTTCAGAGAAATTGTCCCACCTTTCTCTCTAATAAACAGAGGGCCTGAAGATTTTTGGGAAGTCCTGGCTAGAAAGGATTTAAGAGTACTGACAGGACACAATGTGTCCTGTGTGAGAGGAAGAATTTTCCAAGGAGTCCATCTGTTTTGTGGGTCCTCGTTCTTAGACAGAAACTGCCAATCGGGGGATAGCAGAACTTCACCTGACGGGAGGAATTCAACATGGCCTGGATTTCTAGAGAGAGCCGAGAGTTCAGATATTCTGGCACCTGAGGCTAGGGCCATTAAAAATAAGGTTTTTGTAAGAAGGGTTAAATATGAGCATGACTCATTATTAGTGTCTGAGGCTAGTTTAAGAACATTATTCAAAAACCAAGAGACCATCTGAGGGCGGTCTGTTGGTCTCAGACGGGCACATGCTCTTGGAATCGAAGAGAAGTATGTGTCTGACAGGTTGATATTAAAACCTATCTGGAAAATCTTCCTTAAGGCTGATTTGATTGTAGTAATGGTACTGGCGACTAGACCTTTCTCAAATAGAGATCTAAAGAATGAGATTGCCAGATTTGTGGTCATCTCATGAGCAGCTGAATCCTTTTGAAATTTGGCCAATTTCTTTACTGCCGAATCATATTGCTTGATCGTTGAATCCCTTTTATCTGATTCTATGAATAGGATGCTTAAAGGATCAATACTAGCGTCCCTTTGAGCCGCAAACTTCATCAAATCCAGAAAGTTAGGGCACTCAGAACTCTTGAGGAAGCTGACACAGTCCGAGTTTGTACTACCTGAGTCAGTTCTGGACAAAAGATCCGTTTGGGCCGGAGATTCAGTTCTAGAAGAAGCGGAAACCAGTTGCTCTTTGGCCAGTTGGGTGCCACTAATGCCACTTGTCCTATGAAAGATCTCAGCTTGTGCAGGACCTTCATCAGAAGATTCACCGGTGGAAATAGGTAAATCTTCCGCCAATTGTTCCAATCTAAGGACATCGCATCCATGGCATAAACTAGAGGGTCTAGGTTGGGAGCCACGTAGCATGGTAGTTTGTGGTTGGCTTCCGTGGCGAAAAGGTCTACTTGAAGGTCCGGGATTTGATTGCAAATCCAACGGAATGACTTCTTGTCCAGGGACCACTCCGATTCCAGCGGAGTTGTCCTGGAAAATGCGTCCGCGATAACATTTCTCACTCCTGCCAGGTGAATTGCTGACAGGTGACAATGATTCTTCGCCGCCAATGAGAATATTGCAACTAATACATGATTCAGCTTGCCTCCTCTGTTTATACATACAGTGGACTACTACTAGACTGTCTGAGACTAGTCTTATATGAACGTTTCTGGCCGGAGCCAGTCGTTTTAGGGTCAAGAAAACTGCCATTGCTTCCAGAATGTTGATATGAAACTGGCGGAATGCCTCCGACCACGTTCCTTGTACCTTCTTGTGTTGTGAATACCCTCCCCATCCACTCAAAGATGCGTCGGTGTGGATGGTTAAAGACAGCGTAGGGAATTGTAGAGGTACTGACTTGGCTAGGTTCTGGCGTTCCGTCCATGGACGGAGCCTTTTTGTCAAAATATGTGGAATTGCCGAGACCTTGTCTCTGAGTTTGATGTTGGCTCTCGTTCTCCAGACTTGATTGATATCCTTCAATCTGGCCTTCAACAGGACGTCCGTCACCAACGCAAACTGCAGCGAACCTAGAATCCTTTCTTGGGCACGCCGAGAAGCTTTCTTGTTTTTGAGGAACTGTTTCGTAGCCTTTGCTATCTCTTTGACCTTCTTGGGTGGGAGGGATAGCTAGTGTTTGTTTAGGTCCCATTGGATTCCCAGCCATTGGAAGCAAGAAGCCGGGACGGGCCGGGATTTCTCTCTGTTTATCTGGAATCCCAGAAATTCCAAGAATTTCATCACCTTGGCTGTTGATTTGCGGCACTCATCGACGTTGGCTGCCCAAATGAGCCAGTCGTCTAGATAGGCTACTAACAATACCCTCGCGTTCTTAGTTCTTGAACTATCATCTCTCCCAGTTTGGTGAATATCCAGGGCGCAATGTTGAGCCCGAACGGCATGACTGAATGAGTAAGCCTGTTTTCCTAGCTTGAAACCTAGGTAAGGAGAGAAGTTCCTTGCTATTGGAACATGATAGTAAGCGTCTGTAAGATCTATACAGGTGGTGACGGCCCCACGGGAAGTAAGGTCCGTACCTGCGAGATGGTCAGGATGAGGAACTTGTCGCAGTGAACGTATGAGTTGACAGGGACAAGTCCAAAATCCATCTTCTTTTGTCGAGTCCTTCTTTGGGAACACTGAACAGACGTCCTTGAAATTTTAGGTGCCCCACTTTCCTTAAGGCCTTTTTCTGGAGGAGATCTTTGGTATAGTTTATAAGGTCCGCCATAGGCTTCTGACAAAAACTGATTGGTGGAGGGGGCCTTTCTCCCATTTCCACCCCAGACCTTTCAAGACTATACTGTGGGCCCATGGACTGAAGGTCCAGCGGTCCCAGAAGAGATACAATCTCCCTCCTACCTGCGGATTCTCACTGGTTAGTTGCAGGTCTGGTACCTCTACCTCCACAGAAACCCCTACCTCTTGATCCGCTTCGTAGCCGGGAGCCACCTCTGGCCCTGCTACTTCCGGCATGCCTACTGTAGCTGCGAAAGAGATCTCGCGCTTCATAGGTGGGGCTGAAGGCTGGGGAGGTCATTATGGCTGAGGAGGTAGATGGTTGTGGGCCGGAGGAGTTTGTACTAGGACAAACTATTGTTGGGTGGGAAGCGCCTTAGATGTTGACCGGCTTGCCACCACCTGATATACTGGCCACTAGCTTGGCACTATTGTCTGTGGACGAGAGGCTTGGTAAGGATTGTATCTCCTTGCCTTCTTTTTGGTTCTGACTTGGTGTCCGGGCCATTCAAACTTCCGTTTGAAGGGGAGACCCCAACGAACCCGAAGATTCTGGTTGGCTCTGGATGCCTCCTGGGAGATGTTGCTAACCTCCTCTTTCGGGAAAAGGTTTTCTCCCCACACTGATGACTTTATGAGTCTATTAGGCTCATGTCTTATAGAGGCACTTGCCAGGACGTGCTTCCTACACGCTCGTCTCGCCACTGCAAAGTTGTACAGGTCCGCTTGGAAAGTCTGCAACAGCACTTTCGTCAGGACCCTGAACACTTGTTCATCGACATATGTTGATGCTACCAACTCCGCCGCAGTGACGGAGTTGATAGATCTTGCAAGTCTGGTTCTTGCCTCAAATTCCGTCTTGACCAAGTGATCCAGAATCCTAGGCAGCTTCTCTGAGAATAGGTCGGAAGCGCAGTCCGGGTCGAGTTTACCTGTAGTAAACATAGCCGGTGCATCCTTCCAAAAGTCCAATACGATAGGGAAGAGAAGGGAGGCAGCCTCCGTCTCTCTCAGGACTGGTAGAGGCTTATCCTCCGCCGCTGCTTGCAGCATCAACTCCGCCACCTTAGATGTACATGGTGACGGAATTCCGTCTGGTGTCACAAACATTGTAAAGTTTCCTTTGTGTGGCGTTAACTTCGTGTTAACGCAACCCCACTCGGAGAGGGTGCGAACCCAAGTAGCTTGAGCTTGTTCCCTCGGGAAGATCACTGTCTCCTTCGGGACTTTATCCACTCTGACTAGCGCATGTTTTGCTAGTCTAACGAAGCCAGGGAATGGAAATTGGAGACCTGGCGGAAAGAGCTCAAAGTCTTTAGTCGGGCAGGTTCCGCACCCTTCAATAGTTAGCTTCCCATCCGAGAACGGGGCATGCAGTGCTAACCGCCATGGATTCTCCTTATCAAATGGCGGAAGCTTCGACGCTTCCGGCACCATCATAGATAGCACCGGGGTTCCGGAGTGGAGAAGTCCAGTCAGCATCTCCTCCAAAGGCCTGATCCTCTCGGTCAGAGACGTAATTGCCTGGCCGGAGGTATCTGAGCCTGGCGAGTCATATCGACTCAAGCCTCTGATCAATTACTCCGCTAACCTTCGTCAATAGTGAAGGCCTCTGGGTCAAATCCAGACTCCGCCGCCTTAGGATCGGTTGACATTTATTCTCGACCCCATAGTAGGGGGAGGATCCCAGGCAGCAGGCGACTGAGCGGTAAAAGTCAACGGTTGTGGGGCCGAAGACAACTCCGTCGCCGCTAGCGGAGCTGGTTTAGATCCCTTTCGCAGGGTTTTTGGTTTCAGTGATTTGATTTTAGGAACAACTGATAGCGCTCCTTCAGAAGGAGGGATGGCCTCCGAGAAGAAGCCAGGAAAGAAGACGAAGAAGAAGGAGTAGGACTTAGGAGACTCACCTCACTTACCTCCCCACCTACCTGTTCCTCCGTGACCATGGGCTCCAAGTTGATATTCATCGCCACCTCCTCCATCACCAAGTCCTCCTGGTCGTCTGGGATTGGCATCATTGCTACCCGGATGGCTTCAATGAGAGGCTCGGCAACATGCGCCGGAACCGCCGTCGTGGCTGTGGCTCCCTTACCTTACAGACCTTACAGTTCGTTCGGGTTGCCCCAGGTCCCTCAGTGTGAGGCGCCTCTAATGTCTACCAGAGAGTTGCTAGTACATCTTCCGGTATATTTTGCATCTTCCAATCTTGGATGGTCTGGGATGCAGTTTAGATATTTGTCGAGCTTATTCTTAAACACATCTACGCTCACTCCTGATATATTCCTCAGATGAGCTGGCAACGCATTGAATAGACGCTGCATTATCGATGCTGGTGCGTAGTGGATTAAAATGTTCTGTGTGCTTTCCTTATTTTTTCCTGGTATAGTTTTGGGCACTATTAATCTACCTCTGCTTGCTCTTTCTGATATTTTTTAGTTCCATGATATTTTCTGTTATTCCTTCTATCTGTTTCCATGCCTGAATTATCATGTAGCGTTTCTCTTCTCCTTTCTAGACTATATAATTTTAAGGATTGTAGTCTTTCCCATAGTCTAGGTCCTTAACTTCTTCTATTCTAGCTGTAAAGACCTTTGTACACTCTCATTTGTGCAATATCCTTTTGATAGTGTGGGTACCACATCATATTGCAATATTCAAGTGGACTACGAACATATGTTTTATAAAGCATAATCATGTGTTCAGCTTTTCTTGTTTTGAAGTGCCGTAACAACATTCCCATTTTTGCTTTACATTTTGCCAACAGAATGGCTATTTGAATCATTGCATAAACATGTTCCTATTCATCATCACACCAAGGTCTTTAACTGCTTCCTTATTTGTGATTGTCTCATTATTAGGTCCCCTATATGCATATAGCTTTCCTTCTCTGTCTCCATAATTTATTGATTCAAATTTATCAGAGTTAAATACCATCCTATTTACCTCTGCCCATTCATATACTTTGTTAAGGTCTCTTTGTAGAGCGTTCCTATCTTCATCACAAGTAATTTCTCTACTTATTCTTGTGTCATCAGCGAAACTACTCACTACCGAATCCTTAACATTACTGTCTATGTCTTCAATCATAATAACAAACAATATTGCAGCTAGCACCGTACCTTGTGGCACACCGGATATTACCTTGGTTTCATCCGATTCTCATCGTTTGCAATAACTATCTGTTTTCTGTTGTGTAAAAATTCTTTTAACCATCTTCCTACTTTATCTACGATATTGTGTTTTCTAATTTTCTTTGCTAATATATTATGGTCTACTTTGTCAAAAGCTTTTGCAAAGTCTAGATAAACCACATCTGTTTCATTTCCGCTTTTCATATTTTTGAATATGTTCTCACGGTGGACTAACAGTTGGGTTTGTGTACTTTTTCCGGTACGAAACCGTGTGTCCTATATTAAACAAATTATTTTTTATTAAATGTTTCATAATATTTTTCTTCATTACCCTTTCATACACTTTCATAATATGTGATGTTAGACTCAACAGGCCTATAATTACTTGCCTCTAGTCTTGATCCACTTTTGAAAGTAGGGGTGATATATGCCTAATTTGTGCTCATCATAATTTTGCCTGTATCTACACTTTGTCTTAATAATATTGCAAGTGGCTTTGCGATAGAATGAACTACTTTCTTTAACAAAATAGCAGGGACTCCATCCGGCCCTGCAGCAGCTCCATTTTTTAATTTCATTAATTGCCTGCACAATATCAGCTTCATTAATTTCTATGTCAGCTAAATATTCACTATTTTCGTCCCTTATTCTATATCATTATCTTCATTATCTATTCTAGGGGTGAATTCTCTCTTATATCGTTCTGCCAGTATGTTGCAAATTTCCTTTTTTTCATTCGTTAATCTCCCTTCAATTCTCAGGGGGCCTATTTCTATTCTTCTTTTATTCATCTTCTTCGCATATGAGTATAATAGTTTGGGGTTTTGCTTGATATTTAATAGGGTTTTTTCTTCCAAGTCCCGTTTTTCATTTTCTTTTGATTGTATAATCTTTTGTTCTGCATTTCTATCTTACTTTTTAGTTCTATAACTTTCCATGCATTTTTTTCTTTTGCAAGACCTTTTTTTTCCACTTTCTGATTTTCTGGAACAAGATCCTTCTGTCTCTTGGTATGCATGAATGATGTTTACTTTTCTTCTTCTGTATATATCTATCCACTATTTTCTCAATATTTTATATAATATCTCCGTATTTACCCTTACCCTGTCATCACTTACGAAAATGTTATCCCAATCTTTGTTTAATTCTTCATTAATTTCTGACCATTTTATATTTTTACTGTAGAAGTTGTATTTTCCATATCCTTCCCACTTTTTCATTTCTTGCTTATCTCTATTTTCACTTGCTTTGGAATGACTGTTAATTCTATGACATTATGATCTGAAATACTCGCATTATAAACTATTATTTCTTTAACATAATTCATCTCGTTCACAAACCTACTAGGTCTAAAGTATTTTCCTTTCTTGTTGGCAGGTGATTTATTTGTTGAATGGTTGTATTCTAGTAGCATATCTAATAGCTTTTCAAATTGCCTCTTATCTTCTGCACTACTATTACTACTCTGTTTTTTATATGTATAAGTACACCACAGTCTCCTATTCGTTCTTTCCATTCTACGAAAGGAAAGTTGAAGTCACCAGATAGGAGAATAGTCCAGTCCTTGTGATTTCTACATATATCATCCGCCAATTTTTTTCAATTATTAAGTCAAACTCTTTAGTATTAGGAGGTCTATATATTACTATGTTCATCAATTTTTCAGATTCAAATTCTACCGCTATTAGTTCACATTCTGAGTTACTATATTTCTCATATATTTTTCCTTGTTTTTTTGTCTTTCCATATATTGCTGGTTCCCCTTGATTCCTATTTTTTCTATCTGATCTATTAGTTTGGAACCCTTTTAATTTGATCATCATTCCCAGTCTCTTGGGAATACCAGGTTTCACTTATATTCATTATATCTATTTTCTTTTCATTTGGGTTTAGTTCTTCTAAGTACTCTATTTTTCTTTTTGAGTTACTCGTAACTAACCCTGCGCATTCATCACTATGATGGTTTGCGGTTTTCTCCTTCATTTAATATTGGTAGTAATAAGATTTTCCCATGTCTCTTTCCTGTTCTGGTATGTTGTTCTTTTTTTCATTTCCAGAAATTCTGAACAGGGGTTGCCCTTTCGGCGCGTTCTTACCGGACCCCCCGCAACCCATTTCCGGAGTGCCATCCTTGCCTCATGTCGGGCATCGGAAGTAGCTTGTCAGGGAGGAACCCGAATTAATATTTTACCTGGTAATAAGAGTCTGTATAGCAACTTGTTAAGTTATTATAGCAGAACTTTTATGACAATGATGCAGCAAAGATACTTACCTGCTCATCAGTCAGGAGTGACACCATCTCATAGCATACAGTGCATGCGTCTGGGTGCCAGACCATATAGTTCTCTAACTGTATGGCGCAGTTGGCATGGGAACGGCACACAACGTGGCCGTAAGGTTTGCCCAGGGAGGCGGGGCACCCTTCCGCCTGGCAACGAACCATCTGTAATTTGAAGTTTATTTATGAGTACCGAACTTCGGCACCGAAGATAACTCCGAGGAGAGCATGCACCTTAAACTAGACATTGGGTCAAGACTTATTCACTAATAATTTTCAATTAATTAAATGAATAAAGAATTTCTTTGGGTGTATTTGCCTGCTCCCAATTCCGTCCTCAGAGGGTAGATACAGGTCCGGTATGTGGGATATGAGGTCCGCCGGACCGGAGAGAAGGAAAAAACCCCTTCTCTATTGCGGTCAGATGAGTCAGAAGGCTACGCATTATCGTAGCCAAAAACCTGATCTACCTGTCATCCCCACCGAAGCAGGGAATAACATAAGGACGAAATTAGAGCTTCGGCAACACAGTGTAATACTCCGTCAACGGGTGTCAGGGTGAGTCACACTCCGTCAGTACCTCCAGGGTCAGGAGCTATCTATAGAGTAGTCCCCGAAGCTCCGTCTACCCAATGCCTCGTCTCCTAATGTCCCCCATAATGCTGGAGGAATGGGCTGAAGCGGCGGATCAGGGGGGATAATTCCCTTATCTGAACCTGCACGCTCTAGTTTAGGGGGAGTGTAACTCCAAGTCCGAATCTGTACCGGGGAGGGGGGGGGGGACAAGGGGATACGAGACACCGAGTGACGGAGCTGTATAATGTACAATCCGGAGCTATGTCCGCCGGCGTGGCGGTGCGGTACTGGCCCACTATAAGTTGGCGGAGCCGTTTACTCGGAGACATAAGGGATTACCTATAATACCAATAACCCTTCCCCACACCCAACCCCCTCCTCTCCACTTGTGTGAACTTGAGCGGTCTTTCATCGATAAGACTACTAGTACCGTGAGTTATAGGGCTCGGTGAGGCCGAGCTAGGAAATGGGAGGGGGGGGGTGGTATATGGTATGGTCGGTCGTGATCGCCTGGCCACCCACCCGATCAGAGATAGACCTCTACCGAGGCTATGTAGCCTACTACTTCATAGTCAGTAGGCCGACTGGGCCTATGGCCCGTCGCGGTTGGTCGGTGGTCACTCTCGATTGGGAGGCTATGGCCTACTACCGGGTTAGACCAAGACATACCAGACCGATATCTACAATAACACAATAAATATAAATACCAATAATACATAACATTCATAGAGAGGTATCATGGAAGAGTTGCAAGGAGATTAAGGCAAAAGGAGAGTACCCCGTATGGATCCATTTTAACCCTCTTACGCCGACTGGACGTATTTTACGTCAACATTTTTTGTCTCCTGTGTGCCGACTGGACATATTTTACGTCGACTTACAAAAGTTTTTTTTTTAAATTTTTTAATTTGCGGATATACTTATAGGCCTACCAGCCTAAAAACTTTGAATCACACACCTTTGGGGGATGCTGGGAGTTTCACGGATCAGGTGTTTCTTTGTTTACAATCGTTACACAGGCGCGCAAGCGCGAATTTCTTTCTTGCCACACTAAAAAGTATCTGTGACACATCTCGGAAATTATTTCGTCACTTTGACATAATTTTTGTGCCATTGTAAATTAGCCGTTACATGAAGTATTATATATGAAAATGTGCGCATTTTTATGTAGAATACAACAATAAAATACTCACGATTGTAGCTTTTATACGTTTTGAGATATTTTCATATAAATAACGATAATTGCCAAAATTTCAACCTTCGGTCAACTTTGACTCTACCGAAATGGTCGAAAAACGCAATTGTAAGCTAAAACTCTTATATTTTAGTAATATTCAATCATTTACCTTCATTTTGAAACTAATTGGAAGTCTCTAGCACAATATTTCGATTTATGGTGAATTTATGAAAAAACTTTTTCCTTACGTCCGCGCGGTAACTCTTCCGAAAAAAATCATACATGCGATTGTGGTAATGTTTGCACCATTTTAAAATTAGCCGTTATATAAAGTTTTATATATGGAAATGTGCACAATTTCATGCAACCAATACAACTAAAAACAAACCCATGGTTGTAGCCCTTTATCAATTTTGAGATATTTTCATATAAATAACGATAATTGCCAAAATTTCAACCTTCGGTCAACTTTGACTCTACGAAATGGTAAAAAAAACGCAATTGTAAGCTAAAACGCTTATATTCTAGTAATATTCAAGCATTTACCTTCATTTTGCAACAAATTGGAAGTCTCTAGCACAATATTTCGATTTATGGTGAATTTATGAAAAGAATAAAATTTTCTTTATGTCCGCGCGTAACTCTTCCGAAAAAATCATACGTGCGATTGTGGTAATGTTTGCAACCGTTTTTAAATTAGCCGTTACATAAAGTTTTATATATGAAAATGCGCAATTTCATGTAAATACAACAAAAAATAATTGAAGGTTGTAGCTTTTCTCTTTTTATTTTTGAAATATTTGCATATAAATCCACGATAAATAGGAAAAAAAACCACGTTCTGTCAACTTTGACCTACCGAAATGGTCGAAAAACACAATTGTAAGCTAAAACTCTTACAGTCTAGTAATATTCAGTCATTTATCTTCATCTTGAAACAAATTCGAAGTCTCTAGCAAAATATTTAGATTTATGGTGAATTTAAAAAAAAAATCTTTCCTTCCCTCCCTCCCGCGCGGATTCTCCGCCACAAATCTCTGAAATGCGTACGTCCCATTCTCGGAATATTTGCTCCGTTTCATATTAGGCATTTCAATAGAGATTTATATATGAAAATGTGCCGCAATTTCATGTAGAATAAAACGCAAAAATATTTGAAGGTTGTAGCTTTTCTTATTTTCGAAATAATTGCATATATAAATATATATATAAAAAAATTCACATTCGGTCAACTTTAACTTGTCAGATATGGTCGAAAACTGCAATTGTAAGCTAATACTCTTACAGTACAGTAATATTCAATCATTTGTCTTCATTTTGAAGGAAATTGAAGTCTCTAGGACAATATTTAGATTTATGGTGAATTTTTTTGAAAAAAATATTTGTTTACGTCCGCGCGTTACGAATTCATGACATTATTTTGTGACAATATTTTCTCTGTGCTTGCTATCATTTTAACAATGTGTTATATACCAAAATGATCGCATTTAGTGTACATTACAACGAAAAAAAAATAAGTTGTTACCTTCATTAACCGTTTTGCGCACAGCGCGATTTGAATACAATTATATATGAAATTTCGTTTTTGCGCTATCATATATCGCATTATTTATATATTGATAATGATAATTTTTTTTCATTTCTGATGGTTGCATACTAAACTTCAGCCAATGACAAAAAAGGAACCAAAAATGAACTCTTAATCTGAAAACTAAGCGCGCTGTGATTTTTTGAAAAAAATATTTTTTCCGCTTCCGCGCTCGCTCTGAGCACCTCCGGACACACGGGAGACAATTTTTTTTTTACCGCTTCGGCGTAAGAGGGTTAAGCTTCTGAGACCACAACAGAACTGGACAGGGTAGGTTAGCTGACCTCCCCTGCTAGCCTGAAGTGGACGGTGGTCTTCGACCAAACCTAATAAATAGAATTTTTTTATCTAGACCGGTAGGGAGGGTGGTCCTCGACCAAACCTACTAAATCGAATCTTTCGATCTGGACCGGTAGGGAGGATAGATCCAACAAAATAATAAGAGAGAGGCTCTCTATTTTTTATATCCTCCCTGCCAGCACCATAGCGCGGACAGGGGGAGAGCGGTGTATGTAAAGGGTACCAGGGAAGGGGCACCTAGCCTACCTTCCTAGGTCTAGCCTAGGCTAGGTCGGTCAAGCTGGGGGGGGGCAACTCATCCAACCTCTTAGTAAAATGAAAATCATCAACGTGCATAAATCAAGACTTATCTTAGATCTTGTTAACACTAAATCATGCATATTCTCACTACGAGAGAGAGAGGGATAGGGTTCCCTCCTCTCCCGCGACAATTACGATAGGCTACCAGTAGCCTAATACGTAATTACACATGTGTATCACGATAAAATTATGTAGGGATAGGCGCAAACCCGCCCCTGAGCCACTAGGGGGGGTTATGTTAAAGTACAAGTTAAACAACTATTCTTTAGACCCCAGCAAAAGTCACGAGCAAGTTAGGCCTACTCCCAATCTTACTCGGTTAAAAGTAAGTACGTAATATATAACATGTCACTGATGATTGTAAATCAAAATCAATATATAATATGAAAACTTAGTGTAAATTAGTGTGACAAATTCACCCGCGTTCTGATGGTGCTCCCAAAATGGCGGGCCAGCAGACGGCGCCCAAAATACGTTTTCTGAGGGCCGAAAAAGACTACGGAAAACACCTCAACCGTATAAGTTACAAAAACGTAAATTGGAGTACTCAACTTAGGTGAAAGGAAATTCTCCAGCCGACATCGTGAAAAAAGCGTAAAATCCTGGGAGCTGTGACAAACGGGTGGATCGCACACAATCGCTAATACAGGAATGAAGGACGCGCGTGGGTATTAGTAGTAGTAGCGAGAGGAAGATAAGGTGAGTGACGCTTGTAACGGCTCCCACCTTGGAGGGATTTTGAAGAGAAATCTTCTAATTGGCAGAGGACCTGTGAGTAGTGGCTTCCACTTTGCCCGTATACTTTATACCGACGCCCCTTGGGGTACCCACGCTGAGGGTAGTAACTTCAGCAAACCATGCTAGCTTTTTCTCTGGTATATTCAGGATCTATTTATAGTTGGAAAAATGAGCTACAGGGATTTTTCACTGGCAGACACAGGTCGAATCCAGAAAAGACTATACAGCCAATTAATAGGGGAAGACAACCACCAAGAAATTCCTGAAGCTGAACCAAGTAAGAGACTCTGGGAAAACATATGGAGCAATCTGGTATCACACAACAAACATGCAACATGGCTCCAGGGGGGCCTAAACCAGGAAGTCGGAAGGAAGAAAAACAGGGAGAATAAAACAAAGATTCACAGAGATCACGACAGACACAGTCAGACACCCAACTAAAAGAAAATGCCAAACTGGAAAGCCCAGGTCCTTCCGATGAAGTCCATGGATACTGGCTCAAAAACTTCAAGGCCCTACACCCACGAATAGCAGAACAACTCCAGCATTGTATCTCAAATCACCATGCACCCAAATGGATGACCACAGGAAGAACATCCTTAGTACAAAAAGACAAGAGTAAGGGAAATATAGCCAGTAACTACAGGCCTATCACCTGCCTACCAATAATGTGGAAGTTGCTAACAGGTATCATCAGTGAAAGGCTATACAACTACCTAGAGGAGACAAACACCATCCCCCACCAACAGAAAGGCTGCAGAAGGAAGTATAGTGGCACAAAAGACCAGCTCCTGATAGACAAAATGGTAATGAAGAACAGTAGGAGAAGGAAAACCAACCTAAGCACGGCATGGATAGACTATAAGAAAGCCTTCGACATGATACCACACATGGCTATAGAATGCCTGAAAATATATGGGCCAGAGGAAAACACCATCAGCTTCCTCAAAAATACAATGCGCAACTGGAATACAATATTTACAAGCTCTGGAATAAGACTAGCAGAGGTTAATATCAGGAGAGGGATCTTCCAGGGCGACTCATTGTCCCCACTACTCTTCGAAGTAGCCATGATTCCCATGACAAAAGTACTACAGAAGATGGATGCTAGGTACCAACTCAAGAAAAGGGGCAACAGAATCAACCATCTGATGTTCATGGACGACATCAAGATGTATGGGAAGAGCATCAAGGAAATAGATACCCTAATCCAGACTGTAAGGATTGTATCTGGGGACATCAGGATGGAGTTTGGAATAGAAAAATGTGCCTTAGTCAACATACAAAAAGGCAAAGTAATGAGAACTGAAGGGATAAAGCTACCAGATGGGAGCAACATCAAACACATAGATGAGACTGGATACAAATACCTGGAAATAATGGAAGGGGGGAGGGGATATAAAACACAAGAAATGAAGGACACGATCAAGAAAAGAATCTATGCAGAGACTCGAGGCGATACTCAAGACAAAACTCAAAACTGGAAATATGATAAAAACCATAAACACATGGGCAGTGCCAGTAATCAGATACAGCGCAGGAATAGTGCAATGGACGAAGGCAGAACTCCGCAGCATAGATCAGAAAACCAGGAAACATATGACAATACACAAAGCCCTACACCCAAGAGCAAATACGGACAGACTATGCATAACACGAAAGGAAGGAGGGAGAGGACTACTAAGTATAGAGGACTGCGTCAACATCGAGACAGCACTGGGGCAATATCTGAAAACCATGAAGACGAGTGGCTAAAGAGTGCATGGGAAGAAGGACTAATAAAAGTAGATGAAGACCCAGAAATATACAGAGACAGGACAATGACAAACAGAACAGAGGACTGGCACAACAAACCAATGCACGGACAATACATGAGATAGACTAAAGAGCTAGCCAACGATGACACGTGGCAATGGCTACAGAGGGGAGAGCTAAAGAAGGAAACTGAAGGAATGATAACAGCGGCACAAGATCAGGCCCTTAGAACCAGATATGTTCAAAGAACGATACACGGAAATAACATCTCTCCCATATGTAGGAAATGCAATACGAAAAATGAAATAAAACCATAAATAAAACCACATAGCAAGCGAATGCCCGGCACTTGCACAGAAACCAGTACAAAAAGAGGCATGATTCAGTGGCAAAAGCCCTCCACTGGAGCCTGTGCAAGAAACATCAGCTACCTTGCAGTAATAAGTGGTACAAGCACCAACCTGAGGAATGATAGAAAATGATCAGGCGAAGATCCTCTGGGGGGACTATGGTATCAGAACAGATAGGGTGATTCGTGCAAATAGACCAGATGTGACGTTGATTGACAAAGTCAAGAAGAAAGTATCACTCATTGATGTCGCAATACCACATGGGACACAAGAGTTCAAGAGAAAGAGAAAAAGGGTGATAAGTATCAAGATCTGAAAATAGAAATAAGAAGGATAAGGGATATGCCAATGAAATTGTACCCATAATCATAGGAGTACTAGGCACGATCCAAAGATCCCTGAAAAGGAATCTAGAAAAACTAGAGGCTGAAGTAGCTCCAGGACTCATACAGAAGAGTGTGATCCTAGAAACGGCGTACATAGTAAGAAAAGTGATGGACTCCTAAGGAGGCAGGATGCAACCAGAACCCTACACTATACCACCCAGTCGAATTAGAGGACTGTGATAGAGCAAAAAAAATAAAAAAAATAAAAAAATAATAATACTAATAATAAAAATAATAATACAGTAATAATAATAATAATAATAATATAATAATAATAATAATAATAATAATAATATGTGGCGCCGTGGCAGAGTGGGTTAGGTCGTCAATGGACTGGTTAAGCAACATTGGGGCTGGTCAGTCGCTGGATGAGTGGCCACTCTCCTCGGCGTTGACTCTTTGGGAAAGGATCTTTACCATAATTTCCTCAGTCTACTCAGCTGTAAATGAGTACCTATCCCTGATGGGGTAGTTGTCCAGCTATGGGTTAAATAGCAAAACTCAGCAATGATGGAAAGAAATGAAGGATTAAATGGCAACGACGTAAACGGAACCTCTGGCAAGAGAGGAACTTCGTACGGCAGCCAGGTATTCAACCCAACTGAAGAGGAAGACGGCCAGTTACTTGGAGGTGTCATCCAGCAACGGACCACCACAATGATAGAAACCAACAGCCAGAGACTGGAGCTACAGAAGCAAACCAGAGGAAGAAATGGACAAGAGAAGAAAATAAGGAAATATGGAGATGCTACATCAGAAGCAACCTGACGAGAGAGGATATAGAAGAAGGTTGGTCAACATCTAGAATGAGATGGAATTAACCCCTACCCCCCCCTAAGAGCAGAGGCTGGCAGACCAAGTAAGGAAAATAAAGAAAAAGAACTGGCTCTCCCCAACAGAAATAGAGGAACTGGAAAGGGAAATGACACACGAAAATTAATTACAAGAAGACGAACTGAGAGGCGATGCCACAGGAGAAGACAGGGTTAATGATGTATCAAACAACGACACACGAAGAAACACCGACGAAGTAACAGAGAGGACGGAATGGGTAGAAAAGATTAGACAATGGATGGAGCCAGATACAGAGAGAACAAAGATCCCCTCCATGAAAGCCTACAAGACCAAGAAATTAAGGGAGAAAACAAGTGATGTCAATGAAATAATGGGAACAATACACACCACCAATATTACAGAAACAAATAACTTGGCATATGCAGGAGCAAGATTAGTAGCAGAACTGATGGGGATACGAACACCAACACCACCAACACAACCAACCCAACAGAAACCAAAAAAGCAACCTCCTTGGAAAAGGCGCCTAGAAAAGCAAATCATGGTGATGAGATCTGACTTGAATAAACTGAGAGATGGCAGAAAAAAGGCTAAGAAGCAAGAAAACAAGGGAGGAACTCAATGAGAAATACAAAATACAAGAGAAGAGCTAAACAACACAATAGAAGATGTAAAACAGAGGCTTAAGGCCAAAGCACATAAGATCCAACGGTACATTAACAGGAATAAGGGATACCAACAGAACAAACTATTCGAAACCAACCAGAAAAGACTATACAGCCAACTAATAGGGTAAGACAACCACCAAGAAATCCCTAAAGCCAAACCAAGTAAGAGACTCTGGGAAAACATATGAAACAATCCGGTATCACACAACAAACATGCAACATGGCTCCAGGAAGTCAAGGAAGAAGAAACAGGGAGAATAAAACAAAGATTCACAGAGATCACGACTGACACAGTTCAGACACCAACTAAAGAAAAATGCCAAACTGGAAAGCCCCCAGGTCCCTCCCGATGAAGTCCATGGATACTGGCTCAAAACTTCAAGGCCCCTCACCCACGAATAGCCGAACAACTCCAGCATTGTATCTCAAATCACCATGCACCCAAATGGATGACCAAAGGAAGAACATCCTTAGTGCAAAAAGACAAGAGAAAGGGAAATATAGCCAGTAACTACAGGCCTATCACCTGCCTACCAATAATGTGGAAGTTACTAACAGGTATCATCAATGAAAGGCTATACAACTACCTAGAGGATACAACACCATCCCCCACCAACAGAAAGGCTGCAGAAGGAAGTGTAGGGCACAAAAGATCAGCTCCTGATAGACAAAATGGTAATGAAGAACAGTAGAGAAGGAAAACCAACCTAAGCATGGCATGGATTGACTATAAGAAAGCCTTCGGCATAATACCCACACACATGGCTAATAGAATGTCTGAAAATATATGGGGCAGAGGAAAACACCATCAGCTTCCTCAAAATTACAATGCGCAACTGGAATACAATATTTACAAGCTCTGGAATATGACTAGCAGAGGTTAATATCAGGAGAGGGATCTTCCAGGGCGACTCATTGTCCCCACTACTCTTCGTAGTAGCCATGATTCCCAAGACAAAAGTACTGTAGAAGATGGATGCTGGGTACCAACTCAAGAAAAGAGGCAACAGAATTAATCATCTGATGTTCATGGACGACATCAAGTTGTATGGTAAGGATTGTATCTGGGGATCAGGATGGAGTTTGGAATAGAAAAATGCGCTTAGTCAACCTACAAAAGTGCAAGTAACAAGGACTGAAGGGATAAAAGCTACCAGATGGGAGCAACATCAAACACATAGATGCGACGGATACAAATACCTGGGAATAATGGAAGGAGGGGATATAAAACACCAAGAGATGAAGGACACAATCAGGAAAGAATATATGCACAGACTCAAGGTGATACTCAAGACAAAACTTAACGCCGGAAATATGATAAAAGCCATAAACACATGGGCAGTGCCAGTAATCAGATACAGTGCAGGAATAGTCGAATGGAGAAGGCAGAACTTCGCAGCATAGACCAGAAAACTAGGAAACATATGACAATACACAAAGCACTACACCCAAGAGCTACTATGGACAGACTATACATAACATGAAAGGAAGGAGGGAGAGGACTACTAAGTATAGAGGACTGCGTCAACATCGAGAATAGAGCACTGAGGCAATATCTGAAAACCAGTGCATGGGAAGAAGGACTGATAAAAGTAGACGAAGACCCAGAAATACACAGGGACAGAAAAATGACAAACAGAACAGAGGACTGGCACAGCAAACCAATGCACGGACAATACATGAGACAGACTAAAGAACTAGCCAAGGATGACACGTGGCAATGGCTACTGAGGGGAGAGCTAAAGAAGGAAACTGAAGAAATGATAACAGCAGCACAAGATCAGGCCCAATAATAACCAGATATGTTCAATAGAACGAGAGATGGAAATAAAAATCTCTCCCATATGTAGGAAGTGCAATACGAAAAATGAAACCATAAACCACATAGCAAGCGAATGCCCGGCACTTGCGCAGAACCAGTACAAAAAGAGGCATGATTCAGTGGCAAAAGCCCTCCACTGGAGCCTGTGCAAGAAACATCAGCTACCTTGCAGTAATAAGTGGTACAAGCACCAACCTGAGGGAGTGATAGAAAATGATCAGGCAAAGATCGTCTGGGACTATGGTATCAGAACAGATAGGGTGATTTGTGCAAATAGACAAAATCAAGAAGAAAGTATCATTCATTATGTCGCAATACCATGGGACACCAGAGTTGATGAGAAAGAGAGGGAAAAAATGGATAAGTATCAAGATCTGAAATAGAAATAAGAAGGATATGGGATATGCCAGTGGAAATTGTACCATAGTCATAGGAACACTAGGCACGATCCAAGATCCTTGAAAAGGAATCTAGAAAACTAGAGGCTGAAGTAGCTCCAGGGCTCATGCAGAAGAGTGTGATCCTAGAAACGGCATACATAGTAAGAAAAGTGATGGACTCCTAAGGAGACAGGATGCAACCCGGAACCCTACACTATAAATACCACCCAGTCGAATTAGAGGACTGTGATAGAGCAAATAATAATAATAATAATATGATGATGATGATGATGAAAGCCATAAACACATGGGCAGTACCAGTACTCAGTTACAGTGCAAGAGAAGTGAAGTGGAGGAAGGATGAACTCCGCAGCATAGACCAGAAAACTAGGAAACACATGACAATACACAAAGCACTACACCCAACCGAGCACATACGGACAGACTATACATAATACGAAAGGAAGGAGGGAGAGGACTTATTATTATTTCTGGGCTCAGCTCGTGTCGCTGCGCGAAATATCCTTTAATCTATTATTTCTAGGGTAAACTGTACTAACACATACCAGAGAATAAATAAAATAAAGAAAAAGGTCAGTATAACTGACTCGCTCACCATCCAGGAGGGTGTCGGTATGAACACTAGGCGAGTGAGACCACAACCACGAGCCAAATGCCAATAGAAATCTCCCACTACCAAATCCCTCCAAGAGGGGAGCCGACCCACAGAGTGAGCAGCTCGTACTACTACTACTCCATCCCATTGCTGTCGACTGCTGCGCCTCTGGTGGCCATCCTTTTCAGTTAGCTCGCACGAGTCACAGTGCTATTTTTTCTCTCTGTGTATTTTGTGCCCTTTCTTCGGATTTTCGATAATGGAGCGTGCAGCTATTGCAGCAGCTAAGTTAAGTACTCAGTATTTACGGTTAGTTGGTTTTTTCCGTCCCTGAGACAGTATTTGCCGTTTTTTAGGTATAAATACGTTCTCGGGGTCGGAAGCATGGCGGCATGGTCCTGCCGCGTGTGGGGTTCGTTCTTGGTCTTCCATACCTAGAACATCCCCTTTTCATTTACGCTCTATTTTGATTATCCGCGTTATTTAAGGTCTACTCAGGGTGTCATGCATGCATGTTTATCACCTTATGTAGGCTTTTTCTATCCAGACCCTAGTCTAGGTTCTTAGTATCGGCCCCTGACTAGCTTTGAGTGGTAGACTTGCCTTCGGGTTAGTCGTACACTCCTGGATTTTTTCTCCTGCTATTTTTACCTTCTTTCTTTCATTTTATTTTATTTACATGTGTATTTTGTCATTATTAGGTTTAGTTTGGCGTCTGGCTTAGCCTAGGTCCCGGCTCGCAGAGCCTATTCTACCGCTGATCAGTTGCGTTGCTTCCATAGCTTCTCTCTGATCAGTTGGTTTTAGCCCTATGGGGCCATATATGCT
This sequence comes from Macrobrachium nipponense, assembly GCF_015104395.2. Taxonomy (NCBI): domain Eukaryota; kingdom Metazoa; phylum Arthropoda; class Malacostraca; order Decapoda; family Palaemonidae; genus Macrobrachium; species Macrobrachium nipponense. Next base: position 93,471,927 of record NC_087201.1, on the reverse strand, counting down.
ACGCTTTTCAGTTCAGGTTGCTTCCGATAGCTTCTCTCTGATCAGTTGGTTGGCCTAGGTTGGGTTACCGTATCTCAGTTTACCGCCTCGTGGTCACTGCGTGATCACGGGTCAGCCAGACGCCTGCCCAGTCCCCTCTCCCCCTATCCCGCTCTCCCATAGAGTCGGGCGGGGGTGGGTCGGTCTGTCCTTGCTCGCCTCACATACCCGAGCCTGCCTCCCCCTCTCCCCTCCACCGGAGGGGCTAGGGAGTCGGACAGACCCAGACTGGTTCCGACCTCTCCGCTTCTCGGTCCGGCCTGGGTGGTACGTTGTGGGGGGGCCCTGCCTTCCCCCCCCCTCCGTTACTGCCTTGTCGCTCCGGGTTAGCGAGCATGTATGTCCTCTCGCCCTTCCCTCCTTACTAGACTCCTCCCTATCGGAGTCCTGGTATCCAGCGGAAGGAGATAGTCCACCTTAGTGGACCGGTGCATACAGCAGGTCTCTACTAACCTCACCGTTAGCTGAGTTACTACACTCCGCTTCAACTGGACCTAGTCCGGTTCGCTTGTGTTTAGGTTTAAGTTATTTTTAAGTTTATCTTAAGTATCTTAAACCATCCCCCCCCTCCCTTTCATATTTTACCGGATCTCTCCGGATTATAGCCTATTCAGGCCAATGCAGGGAGGGGTTATGCCCAAATTTTTTCCGAGCTCCGGCATGTAACGGAGTTCTTTTGCCCTTTAGTCTGTAAGTGATATCCCTTTAAGATACTCATGTGTCTTCCCACTTACAGGCCACCAACTGTGAGCATCCGGGATGTTCCGCTACACTTCAGGACCCCTGTGGACACGAAGTTTGTCCGGTCCCATGCTCCATGCGCGGACTCCGCACGGGACATCCAGGTCTGGTACCATGAAACGTGTCCATATGTTACGATCTGGTGAGCCAGCTTTTGGAGGCGTAAGTATTTCCACCTCCAGTAGCTGCTTCGCTCTTTAGTACTTAAGTTTTCATCATTTTTTTTAACTTAAGGCATCTAGTTTAAGTTATACTCTAAGTTTTTAGTTAAGTGATTCTTAAGTCTAAAATACGCCCTCTCTTACAGGCTCCGGCAGTAAGGGATACAGCACTGGCTACCCTGCGGGCCTGGGTCGGAGGTTTTGGCAAGAACGCCGCCAAGGGTCAGCCCTACCATACTTGAGAAGCGATTGGCATTGCTCATCTTTCCCAAAGGCAAGGCGACAGGGTACGTCGACCCGGTAGAGGCGGACCCGTCTATTGCCTTCATCCAAAACACAGCTGGCGGCCTCCTTAACTGAACAAGACCAGGATATCTCCACGGATGTCGCTACCCTGGATATTAATGTTGAACCTATGGTAGGTATAGACGACCTGTTGGTCGAGGTAAGTAATGCAGGTACCCAAGGGTCTCCCTTGGGTCTGACTGTCTCTTCTACTCCTGCAACCTCTCCATCCTTCCAAGGCTTTACGGCTGATGAATTGTATACTCCTCCTGAGGCTTCGGTTAGACCTAAGATCAAGTCTAAAGTAATGACCTTGACTAAGACGTCATCGTCTTCGAAGAAGACGTCATCGTCTTCGAAGAAAGAACTCCTCGTCTTCTTCCTCGCGTAAGTCTCCGGCTCGTAATCCCGGCCCAGACAGGTCAAAGGGTCTAGCTCCGGCTCTAAGTCCTCGAAAAGTAAACCCAAGAGAGATCTCGCACCCCGGCAGTATAACCAGTTCCGCTACCTTTGGTTCCTATTCAGAGCCTACCCTCCACCTCCGCAGCAGCTCCGGCTTTGGACTCCAATGCTGGCTGTTGCAAACAGGTGGGCGATCTAGTGGGATCCCTTAAGAGTAGTATGGAACAAATGATATCTCGCCTATCGGACAGGATCACTTCTCAGGATTCTATTATAGCCGGCCTAAGAGAAGCCCCTCTAGCCTCTCCCTCACCTCCAACACTAGTGGATCTCAGCTTCCCCCGTATGACTCGCTGCCCGCTTTCCTCCATGAACAATCCTTGGAGAGTAGCGTCATACGCCCCCTTCCAGGATGGTCTCATCTCCATACCGGAGTTCGGAACTCGAAGAATAGAGGACTTCGAGTTCTACCCGGAAGGCCTACAGCCTCCTTTCATAGGCTACGCAAGGCTCACGCCTTCGGCTATGGTTCGGGACGATAGGGTACCAAAGGAGACAGTCCTCTATTCTCGAGACCAGGCTCAGCGAGAATGGCTCAGATGTTTAGAGGACATGGATTGTTCGAACACCAAGGTACAACCATTTAAAAGTCCCTTTACCATTTTCACAATGGATGAGAGTACCCGCTCCGTTCCTAACCAAGATAGCAAGGTCGACCATCTCAGCAGCTCAGAAGGGGGAACCCATGCCTCAGTTGAAAGAAGCAGATCCCACATCTCCATTGCTCCCTTCAAATCGGAGAATTGTGGGAAGACTTGCCAAATACATTCTCAGCTGGCAAACTCAAACCTGACTGTGCTATGGAGCAGTTTGGTGAAAAAGCTACCCAGGCTCCCAGATAGTCTTATTCAGGCTGAATTTGACTCAAAATCACGACTAGCCAGATCAATCAACTCGATGGCTATGTCTGAGGTAGCAACCATGGCTTATGGTTCAGAACCAATTTTTAAGCTTATGACCAAAGCCCTGACTCAAACGGTGCAGTCAGATATGTTCGAGTTTGCCACTGCTAGGACGAATTGTAGGAAGCATGTCCTGCTAGAGGCAACCATTCGACATGAACCGAATAGGTTACTCTCTTCTAACATCTGGGGCGCAGATCTCTTCCCAGAGGCTATGGTTAAGGAAGTACAGGCAGAGGCTACGAGGTTGAACCAGAGCCTTAAAGACCGTTGGGGTCTTACGGCTAGGAGGAGGCAAGACCTGACACCTAAAGGTAGGGACAAAGGAAACCCAGACGTTTCCAACCTTACCAAAAGAAGCAACCGCGCTTCCTCAGCAAGTTCCAGCAGTGCCGTTAGTGCAGACAGCCCAACCCTCCACGTCTAAAGGTCAATCACAACCTATTTATGTGATATCCCCTCAGCCTCAACCCTCCACCTCATACGCCATCTCTCCAGCTTACAATCAAGCCTTCGAGTCAGCTTCTCAGAAGTATGACCGCTCGGCAAGGGAGGCAGAGGTAGCGGTCCTTTCGTGGGAGAGGATCGGGGGAGGCCCCTTCAAATAGGGAAGGAAAGCAATTCGAGGAGGCCGAGGTGGTTACCAGAACCAATGCGAACTTAGGTTAGGAGGGAGGCTGTTCCACTTTCGCCAACGGTGGAACTTCAGCCAGTGGGCTCAGAGCATTGTGTCAAAAGGGATGGGTTGGAGCTGGTTGACGAACCCACCTCCAGCCAGACCTTTCCGATCAACTTCCTGCCAAAGAATGATCAGAGTACGCAGAGGGACCTCCTTCAGAAAAGGAGCCTATAGCCAAAGTCAAGAGGTTAAAATTTCAAGGTCGCTGTTCAGCGTTGCAAGGAAAGGCTCAAAACAAAAGAAGGGTAATCCTAGACTTGTCCCGCTTAAAACTTAGCCATCCGCTGCGACAGTTCAAGATGATCACGATCTCACAGGTTGCGACCTATCCCGTGGGGCGTTCACCACCTCTATCGATCTTACAGAAGACACTATCATATCCCTATGGAATACACTTACCGGCCATATCTGGATTCAAGATAGGAGACCCAGGACATTCTCTTCAAGGGTAGTTCATTCGGGCTCAACGTGGACCAGGGTGTTCCGAAGCTAGCGGAAGTAGTAGGCAAAAAAAAAAACAAAACAGATCAGAGCGAAGGATTATGGTAGTGGCGTATCTCGACGATGGTGGATTGGGCCAAAATCAGTGAAGAATGCAAACAAGGCCACCTGGAAAGTGATTCCAGTTCTAGATATCTAGATTCAAGATAAACAATCCAAGGCGAGACTCACCCAGAGTCAACTTCAGTGGACTAGCATCAATGGAACTCTATCCCACACACTCTGTCGATTCCTCTACCAAAAGGAGAGAAAAGCGAAGTCAGTTCAAGCAATCTAAATCACACCAAATAGCAATCCAGGAGAGCTCAAGAAAGGATCCTCGCTCCTCTCACAGTTTGCATCAGTAACGGAAACATCTTGATGAAAGCCAACTGAAAGACCTAACCAGGATCTGGCGCTCTAAGAGCAAAGGTCAGGTCCAGGGACAAGCTATCCCTCAGGCCTATGATTCAAAGAATCGGCTTCGACCGTGGGCAAAAAGTAAAGAATCTATCAGTTTCAGTACCCATTCAGTTCACTTCAACAGGATCCACCATCCACACAGCGAGTCCTTAAGCGGCTGGGGAGGGTACTCCAAGTAAACAAGGTTCAAGGATTGTGGTACCTCAGTCCGTTCAGTTCTATAAAACGTAGGAGCAATGGCAAGTCTTGGACTTGCAAAGATTACTCCAACCAAAGTACTCCCAATAAGCTAGTCTGGACAGCGCGGCAGTGGTAGTACATTGCACAAACAGAGGAGGCTCCAAGTCACGTCATCCTAAATCAGTCATGATAGCCATTCTTCTCCATGGCAGACAAAATTCAGGTGGCATTCTTCCTCCACCCACATAGCTGAGTCAGAACGTATGCCGACGCCCTATCCCGATCAGTACCCCTAGAGTCGGAATGGTCACTAGGACGACAGTTCGTTCCAATGGATCCTTCAAGAGTCACAGGGCTTAAAGGTGGATCTCTTCGCATCCAAGCGAACACAAACTTACGGCTATGGAAAGCCCCCAACCTGGACCTCTGGCTTACGCACGACGCCCTAGCTCTAGACTGGAACAACTGGGGGAAGATTTAGTCTTCCTCCAGTGAATCTCCTTATGAAAGTATTGAGACAAATCAGGACATTTAAAGGGTCAAAGTGGCTCTAGTAGCCCCAGGATGGCCGAAGAAGCATTGGACCCCCTGATTTTGGAACTGGGCCCTTGCCCCTTCGGATCCCCAGTCCCAAGCTCTCCCAGTCAGTACACGAAGACTGTGTTCCTTCCTCAGGGATTCTCCCAAAACCCTAACTTTATGGATTTCATGTGAAGTGTGCCCGGCCCAAAAAGGAGATGCGAATATTGACCTCAGAACATTCTCTTCTTGGAATCCATAAAAAGGGATTTCACCTTTGAGCAGTATGATGCTGCGTCAAAAAGTTAGCAACCTTCCTGAGAGAGTCAGATATCAGAATCATGACAGTTAATCAGCTATATCCTTCTTCAGATCCATCTGAAAAGGTTAGAGCTAGCACGGGATTACGAACAAACAAGTCCAAGCCTTTGAAAAGATATTTTCAATTTGGATTTACAATAGACGTGAAGGAATACCTACTTCCGGCTATTCCTTAAGGACATGTGCTAGACTTAGGCCTTCTGTGGGGCCTACGTTCAGTTTCATGGTCTAAACGATGTTCTACACAGGCTTCCGAAACAGATAATGACATATGCTCGTTTATGATGCTTCTAAGGAAAACCATATTTTTATTAAGCCTGGCTTCAGGAGCCAAGAATTCAGAACTGTCGGCTTTATCAGATGATACGGATCATATTCAATTCCTTCCCAAGGGGAAAAGTCCACTTTCTCCGGAACGTAGCTTTTTGGCAAAAAAATGAAGATCCTTTGATGAGGTGGGAACCTTGGAAAGTATTACTCATCCACAGATGGAATCCCTTGTCCAGTTTCAACATTACGAGCCTTTCTATCCAGGACCTCCTCATCTTCCATCGGGGCCCCTCTTTAAGAGGGAAAAAAGGTGGAACCTTTATCCATTAAAGGCATATCAGGCAACGAATCCTGTACTTATAAACAAGCCAATCACTGAATCTTTCCCCAAAATGCACATGATGTCAGAGCAGTAGCCACCTCAAGTAATGATTTCCAACACATGAACTTCGATGAGTGAAAAAGTATACCGGATGGAATCGCCGAAGTGTTCAAACGCCGCATTACCTTAAGTCCTTGGGAAGCTATGAAATTTTCAGCATAGCAGCGGTACACATAGTTTCCCTGACTCTAGTTCATTTGTAGTAAGAAGATTCAGTCATCCTTTCTACCTGCTCACCACAGTCGTCTATTCTACGTGTTCATTTATATTCACCTTGTGCCTTAGCTGCTTTTTGATAATGTAGGGGGTGCCCATTACTTTGGCTAGGGACACTCACGATGATTATGCATATATATCATGGATGTTACCCCATTATTTTATGCTAGGGGGAGACATCTCATTATAATGGTTACGGGTTTTTGTTATATTAAGTCATAACATCCTTAGATATTATCATGGTTGGTTAATTTGTATTTGATTGTTTAATTGCTATTATATTTGATACATGCCTTTACACAGATACCATTTTGTTCCATGTAAGCCAATTTACCTCTTGTAACATAGTAAAGTACATTATGTTAAGAAAACCTGTTTAGAAATAAAGGGTAATTTTCAAGCATATTAGTTTGTACTAATGTGTAATTGTATCTTTTTAGAAAGATATTCTTTTTATATTACTTTATTGTAGTTGAGACCTATGCGATTATTTTAATTTATTACTTTGTTTACAATTCTTGTGCTGTTTCTCTGGTACGATTCGCGCAGCGACACGAGCTGAGCCAGCAGAAAAGGGATTTGACGTAAGGAAAAATTATTTCGGGCGACTGGCTCGGCGCCAGAGAAATCCCACCCTTACCCATCCCTTGCGCAAGATTGTCTGCTAACTCAGGATGGCCACAGAGGCGCAGCAGTCGAACAGCATGGGGATTGGAAGTAGTAGTAGTACGATCTTGACTCCACTCTGTGGGCGGCCTCCCCTCTTGGAGGGATTTGGTTAGTGGTAGGTTTCTATGCCATTTGGCTCGTGGTTGTGGTCTCACTCGCCTAGTGTTCCTACCGACACCCTCCTGGCGGTGAGCGAGTCAGTTATACTGACCTTTTTTCTTATTTTAATTTATTCTCTCGGTAGTGTTAGTACATTTACCTAGAAATAATAGATTGAAAGGATTATTTAGCTGGCGACCGAGCCAATCGCCCAGAAATAGATTTTGCCTTACGTCAAAATACTTTATTATTACAAAGGATGAGTTATCCAGACTTCTGAGCTAACAATAGGCTCTTCTTGGCTGGTCTTTCAGGAATTAATCCTGAAAAAAAAATTAGGACTTTAATTTAGGAAAATGGTTTTACTAGGAACATTGATGTCCTTAGTACATACCAAAAATCTTGCCTTCAGCAAGAATGCTTTAATGTTGAGTTTTCAAAAAATTATAAGTTTTCTTTCCTTGATGCTTCCAATTGGACACTCAAATAGTAGTTGGACAGTCTTGGTGTTGGCATGTAATACATTTCATTGGGTTGGTGTGGATTTGACATCAAATGACCATGTGAAATTAGTATGCCCATACGTAGTCTTCGTTAGTAAACACTTCTTTAGCTCTTTCTTTTGAGATTATGACATCCATGAATTAACGTTACCTTTTTATATTTCTAAGTTGTTTGTCGTGGCACTGATGTCCAATCTGTTTGCCAGTCTTGATATGAGAGGTTAATTGAGGGTTTATCCAGTCTGATCTGGGGCATGAGTCGGTGTGATGGAATTAGTGCTAAGCTAATTAAGCAGCTGTATCCGCTCTTTTCATTCCTTCAATTCCAACATTGTATGGAATCCAACAATATTTTTATTAATAGTCCTGATTGAATAATGTTGGTGTATTTTATTTGGATTTCTTGTACAAGGTGATTTGTTAGGAACTGTACTTTTTTACAGCATCAATAGCACTTTGGGAGTCACTGAAAATTATGGTAGATAGAAATTGCTCTCTTCTCAGATAATTATTTCTTAGCTATTCGTATGGCTGCGAGTTCAGCTGTGAATACTGATGAAAATGGGAAGACTTATTGTAACTAAAGTATCTTTTGAGAATGATGAAGCTCCTACCCAGTATTATTTTGACCAATCTGTATAGATCGTAATAAGTGATCTCCTTTCTTTCTGATGTGCTCCAAGCATGTGCGGTATGTTTCTGGCTTGCTTCACATCATAGCTCAGGCTATGAAGCTCCCCCACTTCCAGTCCGCCAGCCAAGGCAAGGAGGGAAAACCGTTTGAGTGTCAAGTTCAGCGTCTGATGAACGACATAAAGGTCAATAAGGAGCTTTAGGGAAACTTCTAGGACCAAGGAAAATCCCACGTTGGAGGCTTAAACCTTTAAAACAGCAAGGAGATTCCAGGATGCAGATGTTAACACCCCTACGACATTACACTATACGCAGGGCTGCACCCTGTAGCCTTAAGGGGAAACGGACAGCCCTTTTCTCATCCCTGAGGAAGAACTAAAAAGTCTGCTATGACTAAATATGTGCAGCTGGACAAAGAAGATGCCGCCACCGGGGATCTACCTGGGCACATCCGACAACAACACAAGCAGATCCGGAAAACCATTCCGCTTGCAGACCACAGAGGAGCTAATAATGTCATCCTAGATTTGGGAACTCGTCATCATGTGCAGTAATTGGCAGATCAAACAAAACGGAAGGAAGCATACACCTCCAGGTTGTCCCAGGGACGTGAAACACGTCCCCGCTAACGCCAGAGAATCCGGAACCACTTGAACAGAATACCCTAGTTTCTTGTTGGACCGTGGTCGCAAGAGTCCAGCATCAGTTGCCTAGGATACACCTGGCTGAGGGATCATGAATGTTCACCCCCTCACTGGTTGATCCAATGTGAAAGCGTGAACTGTCAAAGCGGTGTGAAGTGACACGAAACCAGTCCCCCCTGCTTGTTCACATAAGTGAACACCTTGGTGTTGTCAAACGTGAGAACTACAGAATGTCCCTCTATCTTCTTAACAAAATCCTTCAGACCCAGAAAGGCTGCTTCAACCCCAACAGCTGATTATTATTGCTGCTTGTCCTCCAAAACTCCAACGCCCAATCAGTAAAAGGCCGTTTAAATGAGCACCCCAACCTGCAGAGAGAGGCATTTGAAAACAGAAGGAAGGTCCGGCAGGGCAGAAGAACGCAGAGGAACATCTAAAAGATTCTGATTCATCCAAAACCACCGGAAGGATCTTCTCTCACTTCTAGGGAAGAGGAACCCTTATCAGGGGTGAGTCCCACCACTTGGAGGCCAGAAGTCCCTTAGTTTCATTGCAGAGACCAAAGATGAAGTCCACCCATGAGGGACCAGTTCTCAAGTGAAGGTTAAAGATCCCAGAAGAACTGCCACTGATGAGGCCTGGACGATCTGCCACGACAGGAAGTCGCGTGACAATACTCGCAACTCTCCAACTCTGATCTGATGGGAAAAACCTCAAACGTGCGTAGCGATGACCGTGCTAGATAAAGAATTCTTTGACTGGGTACGAGATATCGATTCCCTAGGTTCCCCAAAATGCTGAGTTCCAGACAAAACCGAAGCAGGCGAATCTTGCTCCTGCCGCAGCCTCTCTGGGAACTTGCTAAGACCAACAATCATTGAGGTACCTCAGCAGCAGATCCCTTGAGCATGAGCCCACGTTGAGGAATGAGAGAGAAGACCCTTGTGAACACATGAGGGACGCGGGTCAATCCGAGGCACAGGGACTTGAACTGGAACACTTGTTCGAGAGAGACCAGAGGTCCCTAGTTTCCATTGTAGGGGACCAAGATGAAGTCGCATAAGGGACCAGCTTCTCCTGAAAGATAAAATTTCCAAGAAGAACCTGCCAGTAAGAGCTGATTGAGAATCTTCGACTGGGTGGAGATTTTGTATTCCTAAGTTCACAAATGAAGCGTTCCAGGCAAACCGAAGCAGGCGATCTCTGTTCTGCAAGCAGCTTTCTCTTTGGAACTTTGCTTAAGATCAAGTGTTCATCGGAGGTACCGCAGCAAACGGATCCCTTGTAGCAGAGCCCAAATCAAGATGAGAGAGAAGACCCTTGTGAACACCGAGGGGACATGGTCAATCCAAAGCACAGGACTTGAACAGGCACAATTATATTCAAGAGAGCAGCAAAGGAACTTCCTGGATGATGGATGAATAGGGATTTGGAAAGTATTCGTCCCTTAGATCTATCAACGCATGAAGTGTTTGCCCTCACCACTGACTGCCAACAACAAGTGGGGTCTCCATCTTGAACCTCACAACTTCCTGACAAAATGTTTCAAAAGTGGAAGTCGATCAAGGCCCAACCCCCTGACACTCAGCACCAAGATGTGAAGATAAAAACCCCGGAGACAGACCACCACTTCCACTATTGCACCCTTGCTCAAGCATTTTCTGCACTTCTCCTGGAGAGCCAAAGAACTTCGGAGAATCAGGGGGAATAACTTACCTGAGCCAGAGGTCTGTTCCGAGACGTGGGGGTGGGAGAAGAAAATGGTAGTAGATACACCACCCAAAAGGACAATCTACTACCCACTTCTCCACCCCATAGATCTGCCACTGGCCCCCGGCCCACCAGGCAAACACCCCCAACTGTGGCAAGGAGAGGGAGAGGCACCAACCTATTGAAGACCCCCCCCTTATTTCTACCCCTGGAGCCCTCCTTAACCTGCAAGAGTGGTCGAAAGGGAGTTGGTAAATTCCACTTAGGCTGAGGATGATGAATGAGAGGGCCCCAGCCAAAGCCGAACGTACTAGACAGCTTACTACGTGACGATCTCTGCATGTGTTGCTGAAAACAGGAGGAGAGGCGGAGAGAGAGGGGGATGTCTCCGAGGACTCGATCCAACTGGAGACAGCTGATAGCCACCAACCTGCTCATTGTTTGTCAGCTCACCGTCGGTCTATCACATCTCCGCCTCACCCCCCCCTTCCATGTACAAGGAAACAGGAACTGATTAATCCAACATATCCCCAATCCTGTGGAGCGCCAAAAGGACTCGGAGTCAACCAATCTCGCCAATCATGGACACAACGCGACTTCTCTTGATCAGAAGAAGCTTAACCCCAAATAGATACTAGAGAGCAAGATAAGAAAAACCTGGCCCCCAAACTGTAACAAACGGGAAGAGAAGATGCACTCACCAACCACCTGTCCCCGCGCAGCAGAGGTTCAATAGTGAGCAATAAGATGATACCAGCAGCGCACTACAAAATGGCTGACCACGAGAACCATCATCAGAGAAGTCCAGGGGAGGAGGTAGAGCTTGGAGAGGGCCGGGGGGGGCTTCCATGTAAGTCCGTAACCATGCGACGCCTCATAGCGCACCATTTTGAACACCTCCGATTCTGAAAGAGAAGAAACTGATGAAATGCCTCCTCCCATTTCTGGGATCCAAATTATATCAAATCAGGCCTGAGGGCCTCCCGAACTCCAACAATGAATCGTGAAGAAAAGGAAGAGGACAAAGGCACACAAAATCTAGCATCATGGAGTGTGACTGAGGGAAGAAGATGGAAGCATCGGGGCTATTTTAGGCGATGGAAAACCCTTCCCACACAAGGAAGAGTCAAAAACTTACAATGCTCCCTCTACAAAAATAACTTCCACTGCGATTTAGGCCAAACCATGACATACCAGCAGGGATTCATTTATAGTAAAAAAAGGGATTTTGACGAAGGGAAAAATCTATTTCTGGGTGAATGGGCTCGTGTCGCCCTATGAAAGTAACCTTAAATCATTCTTCTAGGTAAAATTATCCTAAAATTACCAGAGAAAAACAAACTTAAGAAAATGTCAGTAAAAATGACTGATCCACTCTTAAAAGAAGTGCTTGTCGTATGATATAGGGCGAGTGGGAAACACTACACGAGACAAAACAACCAATTAAGAACTTCCCTATCAGAATCCCCCAAGAGAGAGCCGATACCAACGGGCGATGCCAGCTTACTACTACTACTAGAGGGACGCCTACGGACAGCAGCGACCCCTAGCGGACCATCCTTTAATTAAAACATAAAATACATCTTGTCCCTGCAAGGGGGGGGAAACAAACCTAAAAAAGGGATGGTTCATAGGGCGACACGAGCCAATCACCCAGCAAATAGATTTTTCCTCGTCAAAATCCCTTTTCTGGGCTCAGCTCGGTCGGCCCTATGAAAGAGTACCAGAGAAACAGACAAGATGGAAAAGGAAATAAGGAAAAACAGATTAAATGATGATATAATATAATAAATCAGATACAGCATCAAAATAAGCACTTCAAATAACTTACAATAATCAATAACAGAATGGTTAGTAACTTAAGTACTTAAGGGTAGATCAATTAAAAATTAAAAATATTATGTAAAATAAGGAAATTTTTTGATTTACTTAATTAGAATATATAAATACAATTATGTACATATATGTTCCGCCCCTAGATAAAATAAAGGGTAGGGTACACCAAGTTCCATCCATTAATCAATTAATACAATTAATTCAAATATATACAAACACATTGTGAGTGAAACTTTATCACAAACCCAATGGAGATTTATACAAAACATATTTGTGGGGCCTACCTCAGCATAAAAAATAAGGGTAGAACACTGAAGTACATATCAGTACAAGGGTGGTGTCCCCTAGCAAAAAATAAGGGACAAAACCCTATAAGACACAACGGCTAAGGCTATGATGATGAGTAGACTGACGATAGGTTGAGGCATGTGGTTGATAGGTAGAAAGGAGGACCTGGATCAATCTACAACTATAAGCAGTATCAGGGGAACTATCGTTTCCGCTGATACTGCTGAAACTTTAAAGATTCCAAGGACTTAAATAATGCCGTTTAAAGAACTGTGGATTTCCATCCAGTAGATACTTTCTAAGATCCTCAAAGTTCAGATGTTGGAAATAATAATTGAGGTGGCTACTCCTGATTATGTGCTTTTGGGACTGACTCAGGGTTGGCTGTTTAATGAATAAAGGATTTGCTGTCTAATGCCTTTAACTGATAAAGTACCACCTTTTTCTCTCATGGAGGAGAGCACCGAGGATATAGAAGAAGTTCGAGATAGAAAGGCTCTAAGAGTTGATACTGGGCAGAGGAGAAAGGATCCTGTGGAAGGGGATTAACCTTCCAAGAGCCCACTTGCAGAGGGTATCTTCAGTTTTGGCCTAAAAAGCTACGATCCGGAGCAAGTTAGACTTCCTGAAGGAGGAATTCACATGACCCACATCCTGGATAGAGCCGACAGTCTGAAATTCTAGCTCCTGAGGCAGGCTTATAAGAATACTTGTGTCTTCTAGGAGCATATGAATTGTCAAGATGAGTTGTCAGTATCTGAAGTAGTTTGAGGGACATCATTTAAGAACATGAAACTGTAGTAGCCTCTGAGAAGGTCTAATTCTAGCCACAGGCTTTAGGGATAGATGTGAATAAGAGTTCAGTCAAAATTATCTGAAAACCTACTTGAAAGATTTCTTCAAAGCCGAATTATGAGTGGTAATAGTGCTAGCTGCTAAACCTTTTTCAAATAAGGATCTGAAAAGGATAATGCCAAATTAACTGTCATGGGTGGTAGTGTTCGAGTTCTCAATGAAGATGCTAATTTTTTTAACAGCTGATCCTATTGTTAAGGTGACTCTTTTATCTGATTGCTAGAAGAGATATTCTGTGGCAATTTCCGCATCTTTATTAGCCGCAAAAAACTTCATGAAGTCATAAAGTTAGGGTCTGGAGACGTTCCTGAGGGAAGCGAAACAGTCCTCATTGTACGGATTGTGATAGTTTGGGATTGGGGACCGTTGAGTCGGAGACCCAATTCCAAAAGAAGGGATACCAGTTGCTCTTGGGCCAGTCCGGTGCAATCAGAGCTACTATCCCTTAAAGACCTTAGTTTGTCTAGACTTTCACAGAGAAGATTCACTGGAGGAAAAACATAAATCTTCCTCCAAATGATTCCTATCAACGAACAGGGGCGTCCGTGGCATAAGCCAGAGGGTCCAGGTTGGGGGGCCACATAGCAAGGGAGCTTGTGGTTCGCTTGTGAGGCGAAGAGATCCACTTGGAGACCTGGGGACTCTCCGGCTACCCACTGAATGACCCGACGTCAGAGGACCACTCCTGCTTCAGAGGAACTGGACCGGGACAGGAGTTCTGACTATCACATTTCTTACTCCTGCCAGGTGAGTGGCAGACAGATGCCATTTGTGTTTGCTTGCTAATGCAAAGATGGCTATCATGACATGGGTTCACATGCTGGATTTGGACCCTCCTCTGTTTGATGCAATGAACTACCACTGCCCTGTCCAAAACTAGCCTTAGATGAGACTTCCCTTTGTGGGGGCAAAAGAGTCTCTAGAGTAAGAAACCGTGTGTATTGCTTCCAAAACACGTTTATGAGGGAGCTTTAGAAATTGAACTGACCAGTCCCCTGAACCTGTTTTTGAACTGAGAGTATCCCCCCCCCCGGGACACAGGGATGCATCCTGTCTTGTGAATGGTTAACACTGGGAGGGGATAGTGAAGGGTACTTTCTGGCTAAGTTCTTTACTTTGACCAGGCCGTTAGCTGTGCGGGAGGATCTGTGGAATTACTGGACAATTGTCGCGATATTTGGAGGTTGCTTTGACGCCAAATTTGACTATCACTTTCAGCCTGCTTTCAGAAGGATATCTGTTTACTGAGCAAACTGAAGAGCCACTAGGATCTCTCGGTTTCTCTTGACGTTTGTTTGCATTTGAGAAATGCCTGACAGATTTTGCTATTTCGTCCGTTTGACACTGAATGATAGATTGTGGAGAGGACAAATCCCATTGGCTTCCTAGCCACTGAAAACGAGATTCCGGAAATAATGGCTGGATTCGTTTTGTTTATCTGGAAACCCAGATGTGCCAGAAGTTGGGAAATACCTTTTGTAGCTTGAGACATCCTCGACTGTTGGGGCACAGATCAAACAATCGTCGAGTATGCCGCTACCCTGATCCTGAGCTCTCAATTGTTGTACAACACTTTTCTGCTATCTTTGGAATACCCTGGGGGGCTACATTCAGACCGAAGGCAATCACTTGAATGAGAATGTCTGATTCCTAGGCGGAATCCTAGATATGGGCGGAAGTGCTGGTGGCTATAGGGATATGATAGTATGCGTTGTAGATCGATGGGCATGTGACGGCTACACGCGGAATAAGTCCGACTTGCGGAGGGAAGCATCTGAACGTGTCGCCAGACGAAATGAAGAGTTTAGCTTTGACAAAGTCTAAGATTACCTTCTTTTTGTTTGAGCCTTTCTTGGCACGCTGAATAAGCGACTGAAATTGTTTAGATGTTTTGACTCTCGCAATAGCTCCTTTCTGAAGATTCTTCCGCGTAATTTATCAATTCCTTTGACACGGTATCTGATGCAAATGATTTGATTGGAGGAGGATCTTGGATCCAGCTCCAGCCTATCCTTTGGACACTATGCTCTGTGCCCAACTGCTGAAACCCCACAGTCGCGGGAAGAGGAACGCCTCCCTTTCATACCTGGGGAGCATCATTGCTGATGGGCGAGGTTGGCCACACGCCACTCCTCTGAAACGGCTCTACTCCTGGCCCCTTCCTGCGCCCACGGTGACGAAGGTTAACCTCTCGCCCTACCCCTCGGCTGAGAGTAGCCTTGAGCCTCATAAGCAGGTTAAAGGCAGGCGAGATAGCGAGGAGGTCGAAGGTGCGATTGCTGGGCGGCACCAGAGGAAAGCTGGTTTTGCGTAGATGTAGCAAGGTTGTCCATGTTGGGTAAACTGGGGACTGCCTGCACAAACTGCTGCTGATTGCTGGGAGTTTTTTTATATTTGGCTGGAACCTTTACCCAGCCTTCTGTGGTTCGTGCCAGCTGTGGGACGGATTCCTGTTTCCTCTTCAGAGAAATACCCACCTAGCTCTAAGGCTATGGTTGAGTCTAGCGGCTTCGTGGGGACTTCGTTTCCACTCTGCGGACTTGGGAAGAGATCGCTCCGACATGCTCGCAGCCAAGAGTCTATTAGGCTCGTTGACTGATAGGCACTCTTGAAGAACATTGCTTCCGACCAGTTCCTCCTGGCTTGGAAGAAGTCAAAGGCGTCTAACAGAAAACCGTCTGAAACTGCGATTTCGCCAGGATCTTGAACAGAAAAAAACGGTTCGTTAAGCGATATGAAAGGTGAGCAGCCATTTCCGTAACGAGAAGTTAAGAGAGTTAAGGGACCTGACCAAACTAGGTTCGCGCGATCGAACTGCTGCGGATTAGGGGATCCGCCAGCTAGGTAACTTCCTCACGAACTGGCCATAGCGCAGTCCGGCTTGGTTTATCCAGCGTTGAAAGTAGCTGGCAGGTTCCCATAACTTCGAAGGGGGGAAGAGTGGAGAAGTAGACTACGACTCTCTCAACTGTGAACGGGCTCATCTTGAGGACTGCATGAAGAGCCTTCTCCACCAATTCTAGCGAACGAAGAGAGACATCCTTCTTCCGTCGCCGAAAAAGGAAGGGGATATTATAGGCCTGAGTTAGTATTCGTACACTCCCCAGCCTCAAGGCAGTGAACCCATCCCGTTGGGCGGTGATCTATCTGTAGAGGACTGACTCCTTCGAGATCTTGTCCTCTCTCGTAAGAGCCGTTGGCGTCCAGCCTAGCCATACCCGATGAAAAGGCTTGGGACCAGACCCGGAAGGATAGAACTCGAAGTCCTCAATCCTTCGAGTGCCAAACTCCGGGATCGAAATCATCCCGTCCTTAAAAAGGAGCAAGCCGTACTCTCATGGATTGTCCATAGAGGGAAAAGCTGGCAAGGAGTGTAAGGCGGAAAGTTGGAGTAATCCCCGTGCTAGAAGCAGGGGAGACTGGGGGAGGAGCTGAGACAGGCCAGATACCCGATCCTCAACTCTCTCTCATCCTATTAGAGAGTTCCTGGACCGTCTGTCCCAGTTTGAGACAGACTGCTCGACAATTGCCGCGAACCATTCTGCTCAAAGTGTTCCCCAAGCTGAAATTTGGGAACGTAACCATGCTCTACCTGCTGGCATCATCCGGATGAGACAGGAGAGGAACGTCAGGAGCTGGGTGCTTGCCAACCCCTGCCGGCATTAGCCGGAGAGGGGGCAGCGGAAGCGGCGAGAAGGCAGCGGAACTCGGAGGTAGCGGAGCCTTCTCCTTCGAAGCCGTTGCTCTGGAGCTCTTCGACTGGGGAAGAGCTCGGCTTAGCTCTTCACCGCTGTCGGCGTATGAAGCGATGACTTACATGCCGAAGAAGACGAAGACGACTTCCTAGAAGTCGTTTAGAAAAGTCTTCGGTTCTCTCTTTCCTTTCCTTAGGAGGTACAGAGAGAGCGGGAGTGCGGCCTAGGGATCTCGGATTCCCGGAAAGCATTGGAAGGATGCGGAAGAAAGAAGGGGACAGGAGAAGACCAGGATGCGCCCAAGGAAAGACCTTGGCGCCGACAAACCTTACCTTCAACCTAACAAATCCATCACGGACTACCCGCCACGGCTCGAGATTCAGAGGTCAGGGCGGCGACGTCCGCGGACTGACTCATGGGAGGCTACGACCCCCAACGAATCTGAGGAGTTCTTGGAGATGGCGGCTATCACGGGGTGAGAGCGGCGGACAAGGGTCGATCGCTAAGCCCGTCGACTTGCCCGCAGAAGATCTGGAATGGCCAGCTTTCTATCCAAAATGTAGGCGGGCCCTTGGCGGGTTTTTTCCCAAGCCGCCCACACACGCTTTCAAGGGTGGCGAGGCGACTTCCTCACACCCGCTAGCCTTGAAAGAAAGGCTGGATTACTACCAATTGCGGACAGGGTTAACAAACTTACGAACTAGAAAGTTGTTAGTAAATTCATAAGTAACATCATAATGGATTATACCCCATCCCAAGCTGAGCGGACCAGGTCGTTAGCATATGTTGCAGGCCTCGGGTGCCAGACGATCGACTCGTGTACGAAAGTGCCACTACGGGGCGTGAGACTGCACTGTCATGTCCACAGGGGTCATACAGCGGCGCATTACAGGCGAGGGGACCTGGAGGAGTGGTAGGCTGTAAGTGAAAAACGTACATGAGTACAGAGTAAAACACTTACAGCCTAACATTATGCTCCCCTGGTGACGGAGCCGCTAAAGTTAGATAAAACCAGAGCCCCGCTAAAATACGTGTGGTAACCAGGTTGGAAGATAGGCTATGGCTCCGCCAGTGGCGGAGGCACAAGAATCAACCAACTAGGAGTGGTGGTAATGGAAACCACGACGTAAAATGGCGGGGATGGTTGATAAAATGAAAATAAAATACACAATTCATTGTAAAATATCTTTATAATAGGGTATATATCCTTAAAGTAGCAAAATAACAACATAAAAAACAACTTCTCTCCACCCGTCTACTAGAAGAGTGCGTAGGTAAGGGTAAGCTCCCTTCCGGTAGCGGGGGGAGAGATATAAGGATATAGTAGGCAAGCAATCGACCATCCATAGCACCCACCCTGCCCGCTAGCGGAGCCAATATACTATAACCAAAGGGGCCCCGGCTGCGACGGAAGGCTCCTTTCGTATCGTAAGGGAGGTGGCTGAGTAAAGGGGAGGGGGGGATGGAGGTCCCGGCGAAACACGGCGGGAGCGAGGAAAGGAAAGGGGGGAGGGATGGCCTACTCCTCCCCACCTCACCAACTACCCGTATGGAGACCCGGTACCTCATAGTGGTCGCCCTATACCCCTGCTGGCGGAACCCCACCCCGGCACCTCCGAGAGTGTGAGAGGAAGGCGATGAGGTTGTTATGACAACCAAGGGGTCCCCCAGCTCCTCCCTACATCAGAGAGGGAGGGAAGGGGCAGGGTAAGGTGCTATAGTACACGTGACCGCAAGTGGCCTAGGCCGCGAGCAACACAACCGTGGTAGGGCCACGTGACAAGCTGTACCACATGTGGAACAAGCACCTAGGCTAGCCTCAACACCCTAAATAAAATCATATATCGAAAAAAAGGGGAAGAGACACTGTTAGTAAAAGAGAAAGAAGCCCAGGAGGAGGCAGACTGTTCCGAAAAACAGAAGCCTACTCGGAGCCAGCGATAGCCGATGTAGAGCAAGAGCCGGGATGCTGGGCCGAAAATAAAAATAATAATAGCCCTAAATACCAAGCTAAGAGAATGGGTAGGAGGCTGAACTAGCTAAACTCGATGTAAACAATGAAATGTGAAAAAGTAAGCCCATAAGCATAAGAAGTCCCAGTATGGAGGACCTGGGAATTCTTACGAGGCGGCATGGCCGCCACGAGACAACCGAGGAACCGTATTTGACCTATAAAAAGGAAAATACTGGTACCCGGAAGATAAAATTATTAGTAAAATGTTACTTATGAGTACTTAACTTAGCCGTGGCGATAGCAGAGCGTTCCATGATTCCAAAGCGGATAATCCCAAGAAAAAACACGAGCACAAGAAAATGGCGACTTGTCGCTGGTGCTAAAAATTAAGGATGTCCGCTAGGGGCGCTGCTGTCCGTGGCGTCCTCTAGTAGTAGTAGTAGAGGCTGCATCGCCCGTTGGTATCGGCTCTCTCTTGGGGGGATTCTGATAGGGAAGTTCTAATTGGTGTGTCTCGTGGTAGTGTTCCACACTCGCCCCTATATCATACCGACACTTCTTTTTAAGAGTGAGCGAGTCAGTTTTACTGACATTTTCTTAATTTTGTTTTTCTCTGGTAATTTTAGGATAATTTTACCTAGAAAGAATGATGTTAAGGATTACTTTCATAGGCCGACACGAGCTGAGCCCAGAAATTAGCACCATACCTACTGCATGTGGAATGGCTCCCGTAGCCGAAGAAGCCAGAAAACGAGTACACAGGAAACTGTGAGTCCCCGGGGCACATACGTTGGCAAGGCCAAGAAGACACAAAGGAAGCCATAATATCACAAACACACATGCAGACAAGCAATATGAGCGATTACAGGTAAAACAACCGGGTTGGACGGAGAGTAAGCAACCACATCGCTTATTACGGCAGGTTAAGAAAAAAAGACTAAACGTGATAGCATGGGTGCATGGTCTTTGACCATTTTCCACCCAATATATGCATGCATTGCCAGATCTCACAGATTTCTTGCTTTGCAAGAAAAGAGGTTCTTGTAACTGGAATCCATGACATACAGAGCACATATGCAATGAAACTATTCAGTCAGCAACCAGGTTTCATATTTTCATCCATTGAGTGGCATCTAAGATTCATATAAACTCATTAACTGGGGTAATATAAATGATGGGTTTGTTGTGAAATACTAACTGCATTTTCATGTAAAATGTAATGATTAATGATGAGTGAAACTATTATGGAATCAGGAATGACTTAACAAAATACGATGTTTCTGTAAGGATACAAATACAGTGATATGTATGTGAAAATGGTTATAACAAGTGAAGAATTACACATAGTATGTACTTACCATGCATTCACTGTCAACTGAAATAGGCCGACACAAATCTCTGTTGAAGATCTTACGACCTACCATCAACTCCAAGGCTGATGCCTTACAACCTCCACAGTCAATGGTGCTTTTACCAAATACTGCAATTACCACAACTCTCTGCTTCCCAGTAAAATCTCTGTAATGGGTAATAGTAATAGTAGGTCATTTAGAAATTGTGAAGCCCATAACTCACAACAAAAATAAAACATCAAATAATTTATATATTCTATATTTACAAACCCAGAGGGAAGAGTGGGAGGCATTTCATTACAGGTTTTTTCAACTGTGGACTTTGGGTTCAACCATCCAGTTCTAAGAACCTGGCAATAGGGAAGTGAGTTTTTGAGCTGTCTGATACAAGAACTTGAAAAAGTAGCATTCTTACTGCAGTTATACCACCAAAATAACCCAAGTACTGTACACCATGGAAGGACAGGGCTGGAGAAGTGTGTGTCATCAGTTATCCTGATCATGAAGTAGCTACAGGATTGGAATACCTAGCAGATAACTTTCACAAACTCTACTTTGGATATTAGAAGAAGCTGCTGGTCATCACAGAAGTGTAGTGGTCAACCTTTATGTGTTGAGCATGGAGTATTAGATGCCTTATTCTTATAAGTATCTATATTGGACTTGAAAACCTAAGTAAAGGAAGACACATAGGCCATGAACTGAAACATGGCCCTTTCCACAGGATATTCAAGTATTCTTGTGTGTCACAAAATCAGAATCTGAAAACACTTGTCCTTCAAATCTAGGGATTTTATGATCCTCTGCCTCACCCATAGACCTCCTGGCTGTACAACATACCATAGGGTTCTGTTACATGAGTAATCATGAGTGAAAATGATTACATGCTTATGAGCTTAGAATATGTATTGGTAAGTTGAATGCACCTCATGGGAAATTATCACCAAACATGTCAAGCCTTCTAACTGCAATGATACTATAAAGCTTATAATTTTTTACAAGAATAAATAAGCTTAGCCTCTTGATGAAGAACAACCAAGCCCTGCCTGTGCATGATACCCTCAGAAAAAGTATCATGGTCTACCATCTGTGATGTCATATGTGAGGATCTCCTGGCACTTATATTGGGATGTCAAGAAGGTACCATCAGCAGGCAATATTACAAGCAAGACAACATCAAAATTATCCATCAAGATGTGATACGTACATAATATTAGTGTCATTGACAGCATGATATGTACATAATATTAGTTTCATTGACAGCATACAGGACAGGAACTGCCTCCACATCCTGGAAGGGCTCTAAATTTTCAAACAAAAGCCCTTCCTCAATGCTATACAGAAGCCTGTGAATATCAAAGAACCCTCTACAACAACAACACTATCTCACAATGTTGACACCACTGACAGACCCCAGTGAGGTGTCCAAAAAACCAGGGCTGCAGATTATTCCTTAGCCTGTTTTAATTGAAAGAGACAACAACCAATAAACATAGAGTACCAGAGAGCAATTACCATAGCTTTAAACTATACTTTCAAGCTTCCACCTCTGTATAAATGCAACCAAAAATTTCTTTAAAAATCCATCACATCTCCAATTATTGTTGTAACCATAATGTGTTGAACTACAACGGATTTTTTACAGATATATTTACAAATGCTCATTCATATTAGTAAAAAAACATTAATGAGTGTCTATACCCTGTATGATATGAATTTAAAACATTAGTTGGTGACCTTTCCTCCACTCAGAAAGTATTTACTAGAAAAATAGAAAACTTTATCAAAAATTAACTTTTGCTAATTTTAGGGACACGCCTATGCCATAAGGCCCCATTATAAAGTAAATGCTCAGAGGGATTTGCTTTATATTTTTATCATTTATTCTACAACTAATAATGAAAAATCTCTCCTTTTTTGCAGTTGAAAAAAATCATGAAGTCACTTTTTTGAAAACTAATACTAATACATTACTTTGTCCTAGGACAAAATAAGATATATAGTTATACAACACTATGTACGTTTCATTAAATTTGGTTGTCTCCTTGGAAAAAAAAAGCAAAAGAAAAAAATGACTATTGCTTATTGTGCAACAACTTTGAAATAATGACAGTTCAAAAGCTGATTTTGCTAAACAATAAAATTATTTGTCATATAAGAAATATGTCCTGAAATTTACAATATGATCAAATGACTGTTGCTACCTAATGATTAAACACAAGTCTTGTTTCAGTCTTCTTGGAGATTTAAGCATTTAGTTTTAAAAGAAAAAAAATAAGTTTTCAACAAACAGCAAAGAAAATTTTGAATTTTCAGTCTTGAAATGATCAGGAAATTCTGAGCAAAAAAAATTTGAATGTTCAGTTTTGAAATGATCAGGAAATTTTGAATGTTATCCGTATATGAGGTGTCCAGTGCTAAAACCTACACTCGCCACAAATTTGAGAAATGCACTTTATTGTACATCTGGAATCCCCTTTTGTTCCTCTTTCGAATGGTGTAAGTGAGTGTATATTTTGATGATGAGAATATGGTTCAATTTTGCATTATATGATCTGCACTTTAGTAAATTTCAGCATTAATTTTGTTCATCAATTGTACAATCAATCATACAATCAATCAGTCAATCAAATTGTGCACAGTCTAATTTTTTGTTCATATAAAAATCATATTTTGGGGTCCTAAACATTCCAAAAATTCAAACCTAAAGAAAAATATCTGAAAATATGACAATTTGTCCAAAAATTGCATTTTTCCTAACTATACAAACCTGAGGTCCTTTTACAATAGGAAGGTACTAGCGGCAGCTGGATAGGTCGTAAGCTTTCGAACAAGGGGTTCGGTAGTTAACTGCTTGTCCGACAGGCGGCGCGCGCCGGCCGGGGAGGTAAACAAATCACTTTGCTTTTGGCCCAAGCAAAAACTGCAGAGTGAGGGGTGGCATGAGGTGGGACTAGTGTAAAGGACCTCAGGTTTGTATAGTTAGGAAAAATGCAATTTTGGACAAATTGTCATTTGTTCCGACACGGCATACAAACCTTCGGTCCTTTTACAATAGGAAGACTCACTTCTTGGTGGGAGGAATCTGAGTCTTTTGTGAACAGACTGGTGTTCGTCCAACCTTGAATGCCTCCCTGGTCGTAAGAGCGAGGGAGGGATCCAAGCATCTTGTCCGATCTTGATCGGGTGTGCACCGCAGGATCAATGGTCAGACCTCTGGACCAAGTAACTAAGAGAGAGGCAAAAGCGTATCTCTTCGTACCAGCAAAAGAACAAGTTCCTATTTGCAAGAGGCAACAAATAGTTATGGTTTGTCCTCTTGTTGGCAATCCATTTCTTCCCCCCCTTGTAGGAGGAAGTGGTGGATATTCGCTCCCATCCCTAGTGAAAAGGGATAGGATGGGGCTCTGTCGAGTAGCTCACCGGCATCTCGTCCTTATCCAGCAAGGTGATGACCGTATCCCTCTACCCACAGGTAGAGGGGAGAAAAAAGATAGGAAGAGAAGCCAGTCACTCTCTCATTCACTTATCTATTCTTACAGTCACACAGGACTCGATGCTGTTCAGCCTGCTAGGGTCTGGGTTAGCTACACAACGTGTTGAGCAGCCACCAGGGTCCCAAGGAAAACGATCCAAGGACCTGTGGGCAATATCCAAAAGGTAGAAAGGAGGTGCCAGTGGTGGTTGTACCAGACCCCTGCCTTCAGTACCTGCGCCACGGAGAAGTTCTTGTAACTAAAACCGAGGGAGTGTACTTCTAGGTCATCTTGGTGCTGACGAAGAGGTCTTCAACATCAGCCTGGGATGTCGAGTTTCTTCAGAAGCGGGGTCGCGCTTTCACAGGACAAGCAGCATCTCCTTCGCATCGAAGGCGGTGAAGTCCATTAGGAGGGGATTGTGAAGGACTCTAACCGATCGTCAGGAACCGAAGGGTTCTGAGTCTTCGCTACGAAGTCGGTACGAAATCGAGCGTCACGAATCCCATCCCCTGGATGCTTGACTTCGCAGGAAAAGTCATGCAATACCTCAGAGGAAAAGAAGGGAATGGTCGTATGACCTATCCTCTTCTCGACTTCGGTGATGTCCTGTACCCATACTGGTCTATCCGTCTGCAGCGAAGTGTCTCACATTCTCTATCCCCATGCAGTGAAGTTCTTCTCGGTAGTGGATAGACACCGACACTCAATGGTGGGTGTCGATGGTATGGGTACTGTGACAAGCCGTTAGGACGAAGAAAAGACTGTTATGGAACAACCGAACTAAGTCCACAGCGAAGTTCGTAACTGACTTGGGCGCTCTGACAGCTGCGACTGACTGCGTTCGGTAGGAGGCAAGTTGTTCAAGCGCCCGAGCAAGTCACGTGACCTTCGCCTTAAAAGGGTTATGCCAAGAGACTGAACAAATAATTTGTTCGTCACCGATGCCAGAAGGCGAGGTGAAGATTTTCTTAAGGCATGTGCCCAACAGGCGAAAGTCAATTGCCTTCTAGAGACCGAGGTCCCTGATGGCAAGATATCTCATAGTATAGTTGATTCTCAGCTAAGGAGAAACAACACTATGTGCCGTTGAAGACGAAGGTGTTACAGAAAAAGCAACCTACGTCTTCACAGCTGAACCGAGAGAAGGATTCTCAGATTCTGAACCTGTGCTACAAAGACTGAGAACGCTAACCGCTATTCATTGCTGTCCGGTGAGGATCGTAGTTGCAATAAAAGCGGCAGCGCTTTTCAGTAATGAAGAGACAGGGAAAATACTGCCTGAAGAACTGCTTCTCATGGGCTGAACATTTGGAAGTAGACTGTCAGGTCGGAGAGTAGGCGATGTCTTCTGACACTTCTGTTAATTCGGGCGAGCAATGAATAATTGCACACCTACGAATACGAGATGTTTTGAAGACAAACTCCAGATGGTCTGCAAAAATCATTCGCATTATCGCGGTGCGATGCAGCGGGAGACTAGTACAGACTTCGGTTACCGTGCGGTAAAACAGAAAGATGAAAGAGTCCAAGAGATATCTCTGTTGAAAATTCTCGCAATGTCGAAAGGCGATGAAATCGAGCGTCCACAGCAGTAGATGGTCCTTCATTATTGCGAGAATCCCCACCGTTAATCAGAGACCTAAGTCCATGATTGTTGGGCAGAGATACGGTTCGGTAGTCAATCAAACCAGGGGAGAGAGAGACGTAACCGACCGTGCATCTCCGAGACCTAGCTGATACTGAGCTGCTATCAGGCAGTTCAATACGCAGTAGCTCTCGGTGACTCGTCATCCTGAGTTGGCCAGGTAATCCATTATTCCACGAAGGAATGCGTTCGGCTAGAACCATCGAGCATAAAGAATACGCTCGAGCAATTATATTTAAACGAAACGGATTTCTGGTAAACTACAAAAGCTGATTTTGGTGTTGTCATGACAATACCAAGTATCTAAAATCGAAACTGATAACTGCTGGGAGGTTGCAGGCAACCCCCCGAGTTGCAGTTCAATTAAGATACAATTCGTCTCGGTCACAAACCGTAGAGTTAACTACGGTATGCGCCTACCCCCCGGACAATTCAACTGTTAAAAGAATCATGTTGCGAGGGTAATATACGTAGTATATTTTGTAGGTTCTGTACCACGACCTCCATCCTAAATCTTTTTCCTCTCGAGGAATGAGAATAAGATTGGAGATCGACCGCCTTCGTTCTCTAGTCAAGAGAGTGAAGGAGAAGTCTTTCCCAAAGGAAAGCTTCAATGGTGAACAGAATACCGAAGACGATAGTTCAAGGCCAAACTGGAAGTTCCCGTCCGTTCTTCTCTATTCCAGGTTAATCGCCTACTGTGAGATACTCTTCTTTTAGCAGCAGTCTTCTTCCAAATGCTAGAAATTACAGGAATTCGAGCATAGGCGAGGTTCCCGATTATCGTGTAACAATTATCGGGGATTCTCGCTCACTTTGGACCGTGGTCTCGCCTAAGTGTTTGGAGATCGTAAAAAACTCGAACACTCTGAGTGCGCTAGAAATTCCGTAGAATTCTAAGCACTCAAGCGAAACCCCCCACCGAATTCGTCAAACGATATTCGGCTGGTGGTCCTCTCGATTCCCGTAGAAATCGAGAAAGGGGCAGGATCCCTCCTCAACGACCGGGATACGTCAGGTAGGACCCGAAGATCCCCCCGGTAGAGCAGCCCTAACGTGGGATCTTACAGAGAAATCTCTGTAGGATCCCTCCCCTTTCCCTTGTAGCCGTAAGAAGAGAGGGATAAGGGTGGGGGAGGATTGGTTATACTGGCTCGCCTTCCCAGCGGAACTAGCAGTTGGAGAAGCAGGAGCAGCCATCGCCTTACGGCGATGGCCTCTCAGAGCCTGGGAAAACGTATCGTCAGGAGAAAACGTTTCCCCGAGGAGGGTTACGAACTCATACTGTAGTAAGGGTCTGCCGCCACTGTGAACGTCGTCTGGGTGGGGCTGATCGACACCTGACAGGAGAGCCGATACCGTCCTCCGACTCATTCAGTCCCTCGTCGAGGTCGAAACCTCTCAGGAGGACCGAAGGGGTATTCAAATACGGTGTCCCGAAGACACGTGAAAACGCCTCTGTCGCAGTAGAGGAGGTGAAGTAGCTTGTTCAACCGGCCAGAACTGAGAGAGCCTTCTTGTCGGAGACGAGAGACTACCTGGTTCAACACAGTCGGCAAGCTCCGATCGCGGCAGACCACCGTCGATTTGGGTTCCCTCTCGGGGCCCCAAAACGACTCGAGCCGAGACGTGGCTCTGCTGGTGGGAGCGGCGATCCTTCCCGAGGTCGTTGTCTGACGAATCAGCGCCATAACCTCGGCAAAGTTCCTCTGGATCTCGGAAGTCACAGCATCTTGCAGAGTAGGACCGTTAAGTCCTTCGAACAAGAGCATATTCCGAGAACCTTCCTCCTAAGAAGGGGGAACAGCGACAGCCCTCTCGGTCTTCTCCATCCACTTGCGCATACGTCCTGGCCGGTCCAAGAACCGTGCCTGGCACGTAGGGCGTCGTGGTGGGATTATGAGGGGCGCACCCCTCATGATCACTCCTCAATACCTCGCTCCTCCCGGTGTAACCCGAGGAGGTTGAAGGTACGGGAGAGGCAGACCTGACGCTCCCCTCCTCGCTCGCTGGCAGAACCAGCAGGCTTGGAGGGCTGCAGGCGATCGTCAACCCACGCGTGGCGATCGAGCTGGCAGGCCTGGTCGACCGTCTCGCTGTGGAGAAACGGCTGGACTGAGCACAGCGGCCCCGATCTCGAGTGTCAGAAGAGCTGGTGCTGGTTGCCGTACCCGATCGCTCTCTGTGAGAGCGACGGTCAGGCGACCTGCAGGCTCCACTTTCACAGTGAGACGGTGCTTGTCCTCAACGGCACGTCACGTCGCTGGTTCCAGCCGTGGCTGGCACCGGCGAACGGGGGGACCTCTTCCCAGCCTCAGCCCGTGGCCTGGTCGTGGACCGTCACGTCCCCGGGTAGCCAGCTGGGTCGCCGCGAGAGCGAGAGCTGGTCTGGTGAGAGTCGCGTGAGCGGCTGTCACCAGTCTTCCGACCCCGTGCCGTGAACCTGACGCTGAGCGGGCTCAGAGTCTGGTTCCTTGGCTGCACGGTCGCTGGTAGGCGACCGTACACTCGGTACCTCCCGCGAACGAGAGGCCGAGACGGACCCTGATGCAGTGGCAGAACCACTGACACCAGGCGAGGAAGTACCGGTGTTAGCCGGTACCCCTCTGGTCCCCGTAGTCTTCTTCCTTGCGGAAGAAGAGACGGGCCCCGCTCCCGAAGGAGCAGGAGGACCAGCGGAAGGAACCCTCCCTCCCGTCCCACCGAGGTGAGACGTGGGTCCGAGAAGCTCGCGAGAGAGACTTCTTAGGAGGGAGGAGGCAACCTTCTTCTTCCTCGGCTGTGAAGCCTTAGAAGTCGAAGGGAAGAGGCGGCAGCCGATGACGATGAAGAAGATGAAGACGACGACGACAACACCTTTCCTCCTCTTCTTCGTCAGCTTCCTCAGGACAGACGTAAGATCTGCTATCCAGGGCGGAGCCGGGGCTGCTGTAGCCGAAGCCACAGGGCCTGGACGCACCTGTACAGACAGACCAAAGTCTGGGGTAGTACCACCACGAACAGGGACGACGTCAGCAGGTATGGGCATCTTAGGACAGCAGGCACAGCCAGCACAGCATCGGTAGGGACAGCCAGCGCAGCAACGGCAGGGACAGCCAGCGCAGCAACGGCAGGGACAGCCAGCGCAGCAACTGCATGGACAGTCAGCCGAGAATCGGCAGGTACGGCAGGGCAGCACCGGAAACACAGGAAGTGGAGCAGCAGCCAGCAACATCCTGGTACCGGCGGCAGGTCCAGGGCAAGCTCTAGGGCAGCGGAAGTGTGGTCTCGGCAGCGCGGCAACCACGAACGGCGGCGGCACGCCCCCCTCTCGGTACGGCGAACGGCACTTCACAGCGGCTGTAGGCAAGACTGTTACCACGTGAGGCGAGTAACACCAGGTTGAGGAGGGACGTCGTCACCTGGAGCGTGGTCACCACTCCATAGGTGACCGCAGTAGGCCCAGACATAGAACCGCAGCCCCTGGACACTAGCACGCCCTGCAAATGGAAGGACGCCCATACCTCACCAAGGTCCACCCTCGTGGCAGTGTAGCACCTGCGGAAATAACAGTGGTAGTGATTAGCGGGGGGGGGAAGTCCCCTCGCGCGGGGGGGTGAGCCCCACACCGAACGAGTGGAAGACCCTGAATACAATTGTATATCGGGCACCGAGCGCCCTCCCCCACGCTCGACGGATCGGGCGAGGAGAAGAACCCAGATAACCTCCCCCCCCTAAGGGGAAGGGCCATCTGTGGGAGCTGAGCGGGGGGGAATCTCGTTCCCCACCCCCGCACAGCACCCATGTACCCAACAATAATAATAAGAAGCCCGAAGAGCAATCGTGCCCTCGGCCCGAATGCAAGGGCATAAGGATCAATTTCCCTGACTGAGCGGAACTTGAACCAAATAAATATTGATGCAATCAATAATAAAAGGAATAAAAATGAAAAAGAATCTTGCATTACGATTCACTTCACAATGAATAAGGGCTCGGATCGAGCGCATTTGCGCCCTCGGTACCGAGCGCAACGGTAAAAGGATCCATTCCCGATTATGAACGGAAACCTTGATCCAATGAATTGATGCAATCAAAATATATATGAAAAATGAAAAAGAATACTGCGCTTGCGATTTCACTTCATACAAAATAAAAAGGGGAAGGATCAATTCCCCGGGAAATAGCGGAAAACATTGATCCAAGTAAATAATGCAATCTCAATAAAATATGAAAATGAAAAAGAACTGCACTTGCGATTTCACTTCATTCAAATAAAAAGGGGAAAGGATCAATTTCCGGGTAAGAGCGGAAACTGATCCAAAATGAGTATTGCTACAATCAAAATAAATATATGAAAATGAAAAAGAATACTGTACTTGCGATTCCACTTCCATACAGAATAAGTTTTCGTGCCGAGCGCATTCGCTCGGCAACGAGCATACAGGTCAAAAAAATATAAATGAAAAGGGCACTTACTTACGATTTTCATCTACACATTTCCAACCAAAATATAAGCTCGGAGCGAGCGCTCTCCCGCCCTCGCACCGAGCATACACAATACGAGGATCATTTCTGGGAAAAATGAATTCCCGCACTTACGCCCTTCAGTCCCGGCACTCGGGTAATCGGAGGGCGTGGAGAAACCAAGATCCTTTAATTCACAATTGAATTCAATGGAAATAAATATGAAATGAATTGTACTACTTACAATTCAGTTTCACTATATAAATAGAAAAGAAAAACACAACCATGCGAAAGCAACGACGATGAAGCGGGCAGAGAGCGATGATACACGTCTACACGCCAGCAGGCCGAAAGCAAAAGTGGTTTGTTTACCTCCCGGTCGCGCGCGCGCCTGTCGGACAAGCAGTTAACTACCGAACCCCTTGTTCGAAAGCTTACGACCTATCCAGCTGCCGCTAGTAGACCTTCCTATTGTAAAAGGACCGAAGGTTTGTATGCCGTGTCGAACAAAAATAGTTATGGTCTTTTTAAATTTACACATTTAAAGGCCTTTTTCTCCATATTTTAAAAATGTGGCGAGTGGGTTTTAGCGCTGGACGCCTCATATCATTATAACTGTTTTCTCTGACATGTTCCATGGAGAAAATAAAAGGGAAATTTAATTGGAAACCATTATTTTTCTATAAATTTTTTTCTTTCACATATGAGGTCTCTAGAGGGAAAACGTCCATTAGCCACAACTTTTTTATACCAAATTGAAGCTTAAAGTATCCTCTTTATGTATTAGGGTGTTGCCTTGCAATTGCTTGACTAACAAGGCACCCCGTTGGATATTTTCTGACCTGCGATAATATTCGCAAATA
The DNA here is from genome assembly GCF_015104395.2 of Macrobrachium nipponense. Taxonomy (NCBI): domain Eukaryota; kingdom Metazoa; phylum Arthropoda; class Malacostraca; order Decapoda; family Palaemonidae; genus Macrobrachium; species Macrobrachium nipponense. Next base: position 93,441,199 of record NC_087201.1, on the reverse strand, counting down.
TCGGTTTGTATTTTAGGGCTGTTGCCTTGTATAATAAGGTGCCCTATGAGGTAATGTTAGACTTGCGATAATCTTACGCTAAGTCGGTTGGTATTGCACTTCCATATTCATTGGAGTGTCTTGGGGTTTGTAGATCACTTACGAAGTCGGTATTATCTTCTTTGGTTATGACGACGATGTGTTAAACTCATGATGATTCGGTGATAAGGTGAGGTTCTAGTTCGAAAACACGAAGTATAAAAATACTTATATTCTCTGATATTACATAGTGAAGATCAAGTAGGATTGTACAGGTCTTCTAATGACGATAGCTTGATCGCTTCTGCCAATGATGATGGCTAATTCTATTCTGTTCTCTTCTACATGATAAAGCTTAGGTAAAGAGGTACAGGTCTTCTAATGACGATAGCTAACTCTATTCTGTCTACTACCATCTCGGTGACCAGTCATGAAGGAAGCAGACAGTAGCTCGAACATACGAACATACAATCAGATGACAGTTGCATACGAACATACAATCAGATGACATAGTTACATACGAACATACAATCAGATGACATAGTTACTAATCACGTAGGCCGCTTGAGCTATAGGTCACGGTGTTTGTCTCAAGCAGGAAGCTTGGACTAAAGTTTATAAACAACTGAATAACTACAGGTGACGGCATGTTATCTTAGCCTACTTTGTTGTATACGTCATCTTTACCGTCTCTGGTCTGATCACATTCCTGCAAGCAATCTGGTTGACCTCTTAGTTTTAGTCTTTTATATATATGGACTAACATTCCATATTTTTATTATGTAAACACTTACATGTATACATCACATCTTAGACAAGTATCATGTCTGTAATGATATTTCTTCTAAGTCTCCATCTATCGTTGTTTCTTGTAGGTAGGTTTGGAGTCGGTAAAACACACAGTGAAATGACAAGTTATATTTAACAAGTTTACATCACAATGATAACGACAGGAAGATTTGAATAGGTCTTCCAGCGGAGAGGTGTGATAGAAGTCTGATATACAATTCTGTTGCGAGAACATTAGTCAAGTGACATATTTCGCAATGTTACACAAACACACGAGTATACGGATCTAGGTCTGTGACGTAGGCACAGAGTATCATGGGAATGTCAACATGTATTTTGCCAATGGGGCATCGGTTGGCGTTACCTTTTTAAACTGATGATCTAAGTGTATTCAAATGAAGATGTGATAAAAAGCAACGTCAAGGCAATGTCAGCTATTCACTAACTGATATTTAGAAATACTGCAAGATCCTACTGGAGTACAGGTGTCATCACATTAACACAACATGTTGCTACACATAGAATGATGCAATACATTCTAATTAATATGTAATTATTACATATGACTGTCATAAAAAAGTAATAACTGCATAAGTTTATTAATAACTTGTGAATATTTACAATAAACTAATTTTATGCTGTTTACCAGTTTTTTATTTTTATTAAAAATTTGTCATAAAACTCAATCTATATGGTGGAACCTCGGCATACGAAAGTCCCAACTTACAAAAAATTCAAGTTATGAAAGCAAACACAAAGATTTTTTTGCCTCTACATATAGAATGATGCAATACATTCTAATTAATATGTAATTATTACATATGACTGTCATAAAAAAGTAATAACTGCATAAGTTTATTAATAACTTGTGAATATTTACAATAAACTAATTTTATGCTGTTTACCAGTTTTTTATTTTTATTAAAAATTTGTCATAAAACTCAATCTATATGGTGGAACCTCGGCATACGAAAGTCCCAACTTACAAAAAATTCAAGTTATGAAAGCAAACACAAAGATTTTTTTGCCTCTACATACGAAAATAATTCAGGTTACAAAAGGGTGTTACTGTAAAGTCCCGAGATTTGCCCAGACCGCCGAGAACCATTTTAAAACTTGCACGCCGCCAACTGAGTAGACTCGCCACCATCCTCCCGCTCTCCCATTGGTTCCTGATGCTAGTCACCGCCATAAGATCCTGCTCTCCTATTGGTCAGCATCTCTCCCATCGTGCTCTATGTAAAGGCGTTCTTTGGCCACTCGGTAGCAGCATCGTTATCGTAAACACACCGAATTCGTTCGTTCATGTACGATTTCCTTTGTTAACATAAATTTGTGTTAGTGATTTCGCTTTGTACTTTATCGTGTTGTGTGAGAACTTTAGTACATAACTTAATTACGTATGTATAGTCATGGGTCCCAAGAAAGTTGCTGAAGTTCACGGAAAGAAGAGGATGCTTTCTATGGAAACAAAGATGGAGATTATCAAGAAGTATGAGGCTGGCATGCAGTTGAGTGTGATTGCTAAGGATTACAGCCAAAATCCGTCGACGATAGGCACCATCCTTAACCCCTTCAAAGACTTATTTTTTCAACATAATGTTTCAAAAAGAATCTAATTGTTTTATTGAATTAAATTAAAATATAACTTGTTTAGACTCTATTCTAATTTGATTTCAACAGAAAATGGTGATTATTTTATGTAAAATTGTTATTTTTCATTTCATTTGAATGAAAAAAAAAAATCATTTCACCTTAGAATAAACAAAATCATATATTTCTCTTCATTTGGTTAAAAAAAAAAAAAAAAAAAAAAAAACAAAAAAAAAAAAAAATCACTTCACTAAACCAGTGTGCCAATCAATGTATTTTGGTATGTATGATTTGAAGCAGGGGGTTATACACAGACTAACTTCACATATCTCACACATGTAGCGAGACTCTCGTCTGATCGGTTTTCCATTATTATCCCTTTTCTTAGAGCAAACAACACATTGCCTTGTAGGAAATTTCTTTTTGGTGTAGGAGGAATGTCAATTGGAAAATGCCTTCCTGAATAGCGGGTAGGATTCGCTGAAATAGATGGTCTACCTGGTCGTGTTTGAGGGATTTCAGCATGATACTTCTTCAGAGTTGAATCAATTATTTCCAACCTGAATTTGAGAGATGAACAGCAATTTTCATTACTCATCTTGAAACACTGATATGCATTCCAAAGGGCTAGATCTAGATGATGGAAGAAAACTTTTTGTAATATTTTTTGTTCTTTTCCTGGGAACAGGATAATTTGCCAAGTTTTGATCCAACTTATTCCACACCACCCACCATTGTGTTGTTATAGTCTACTACAACTTTGGGCTTCTTTTTCGTACCTCTCTACTCGCAATTTCAAACTTCATCACTATTGTGAACTGTGGAGAGTAGAACAACATCTTTTTTTATCCTTCCATCTCATGGCCATAACTTTACCTCTACGATAAGCAGACATTTCCCCCTTCTTCAACTTTTCAGTTTTCAATGAAACTGGCAGGTCTTTTCGATTTATTCTAACAGTGCCATAGCAATCTGTTCTACATTTTACTAGAATATCCACTAACTCAGGACTGGTGTAATAATTGTTCTATTGTAAGGCAAATAGCCTTTATTCAAAAGAGGTTTCAGTAAAGTCATTACAACCTGTGAGGATTTAGGCAATTCATTGAAATCCTGGTCGAATTGTTCCTTTACCTACATAAATCAAAAAACTCCACACATATCCTGTACTCGCTTCACATAACATAAAGAACTTTATGCCGAATCTTGATCTCTTCATGGGATATATTGTACCCATCCCAATCTTCCTTTATATAGCAAGAGACTCTCATCAATTGAAATATCTCTTTGTGGGGTGTAGACAGTTCTAAATTTATTTTCTAAGTGCACATAAATAGGATATATCTTATTCAGTTTTGGATTAGGATGCGAATTTGCATCGTATGCTTCATTATCAGAAAAAAATGCAGGTACTGCCTGATTTTCTTGTATCTTTTGAAAGGCATAGTTTCAGCAAAATTGGGTTCTAAAGAAGTGGATTTTTAGACCAATACAAGGATTCTTCTGGCTTCTTCACATTCCTTTCAAAGTATTTAGTGCTAAGAAAACTCTGAGTTCAGGTGGAGTTACAGGGATGCCACGTATTTGGGTCTGCATTGCATTGCTCAGCAAATCTATTGGTTTCAGTGCAAATAAGTTCAATCAGTTCATCATCAAAAAATACATGGAAAAAATCTAGGCGACATACTTTCAATATTCCCTGGGATATTGAGACCTGTTGTTCCTGTGAATGGAAATCGAGGGGTGGAGGGGCAGTAGAATCTGCGATTCTCCTCCATTGTGTTTTCATCCATTACTGTATCTGTATCTGTATTGGTATCGCTGTCATCGTCACTGGAATCATCCAAGCTTGAATCGTCGCCTTCTGAGCCAGAACTTTCAAGCTCTGTAAATGATTCCTCAGTATCACTGTTGTCATGGTGATTTGCCATAACTGGGCTAAAATAAAAAATAAATAAAAGGCTAGAATAATAAATAAATAAGTCAAGATACTAACAAATTACCTCGACAATATATCATATAAACAGTCTAAAATAAAAAAAAAAGAAACAATGAAACTTACCTAAAACGTGAAAATGAAGAAATACAGAAGATTCTAAAAGTCACCACTGGGAGAGCTAGTAAAATAGTGCGTACTCATCGTAAAAAAAGGAAAAAAAAAAAATCCTTGGAAAAAATTATACTTGACGTATCACAAAATGGTCAAGAGACAAACAAACGACACGAAATCATCATAATAAGTCAATAATATAACATATAAACAGTCTTAGATGACAAATAAACAACCAAATTTACTTAGAACTGGCGAAAATACGATATAAAATACGTACAAAACGAACGAAGAAACCTCTCAAGATCACCGGTAACTCTATATACCCACAAAAAATACTCATGGGGTTAGCTAACAAGACACAACAGCAACACGATGATCAATAATATAACATATAATCAGTCTATGATGACAAATAATGCAACCAAACTTACCTAATTAGGCAAAAATATGCAAAAAACAAAAAAAAAACAAAAGGTCAAAGATGGCAGCTGAAGTGCTACTAAGAGGTCGTCCTTGCGTCGTCTGCGCGAATACAGAAAATTATTATGTTGGTAATCACGACTTCCAGCAGCAAATACCACTGCCAAAAACGTATGATATAGGACGAGATATCTCGGAGAAGCCTGCTGTAACAATACTGAGCCACGAGAAATCTCGTATTAGCCCAATATTCACGTTTAACTTTTCAACGAGATATCTCGTGGTAAGTCCAGAATTTTTAGCACACTGATAACGATATATCTCGGGTTAATCTTGTAAGGGGTTAAGCAGAAGGAAGCCATCAAAGCAGCTACACCTTCCAAGGGCGTGACTATTTTGTCCAACAAGAGGAGCCACGTGCACGATGAGATTGAGAGGCTGCTTCTTGTATGAATAAAAGAAAAAGAAATCGCTGGCGATACGATAACCGAAATGGCAACCTGCCACAAGGCCAGTGCTATTTTCGGCGATTTGATTGCCCAGGCCGATGACGACGGAGGAGAAGGGACATCGACACCAACCCCAGACTTCAAGGCTTCTCGTGGGTGGTTTGAAATATTCCGGAAATGGACTGGCATCCATTCGGTGGTGCGGCATGGGGAGGCTGCTAGCTCAGACATGAAAGCGGCCGAAGCCATTATTAAGACGTTCGACAAGATGACGATCAACGAAGGCTACAGTTCTCAGCAAGTCTTCAACTGTGATCAGACTGGCCTTTTTTGGAAAAAAATGCCTCGTCGGACATACTTCACGGAGGAAGAGAAGAAGCTACCTGGACATAAGCCAATGAAAGGCTGGCTTACGCTCACACTTTGTTCAAATGCCAGTGGGGATTACAAGGTGAAGCCCTTACTTGTCTATCATTCGGAGACTCCTCGAGCCTTCAGGCCCACAAAGTGCTTAAAGGAGAAGCTTCCAGTGATGTGGAGGGCTAATGCGAAAGCCTGGGTACGAGACTTTTGTTCACGGAGTGGGTAAACTCTGTGTTTCGGCCGACAGCGAAGAAATTCTTGGAAGAGAAGCACCTCCCTATGAAATGTCTGCTGGTGTTGGACAATGCCCCTGCTCACCCTCCTGGCCTCGAGGAAGATATCCTAGCGGAGTATTCGTTTATCAAGGTTCTTTATCTTCCGCCTAACACCACCCCTCTCCTCCAGCCCATGGACCAGCAAGTGATATCGAACTTCAAGAAGCTGTATACGAAACATCTTTTCAAAAGAGATTGTTTCGACTCACCAAATACCACAAACCTCACCTTGCATGAATTTTGGAAGAAGCATTTCGATATCGTGATATGCATCCGACTCATCGATCAAGCTTGGCAGGAGGTTTCGAGGCAAACCTTGAATTCTTTGTGTAGGAAACTCTGGCCTGATGCAGATTCAGAAACAGTTGACGATCCTGAAACGGTTTCGCAACCAGATCTTGTCTAGATCATTGGACTCGGCAAGTCCATGGGGCTGGTTGTCAACGAGGACGACATCAATGACCTTCTTGAGGAGCACCAAAAAGAGCTTACGACGGATGACCTGAAGGAGTTGGAGGCCATGCAACATAACGTCGTTCAAGAAGAGTTCTCTAGCAGTGGCGAGGAGGAGGAGGACAACCCTGAGACAACAGCAGAAATTAAGGATGCTCTAGCTGCTTTTCATGAGGTGCAATCATTTGTAGAAAAGAGACACACCGAAAAGGCTTACACAGGTCGTATGCTTGCGCAGTTTGAAGACGTTTGCCTGAGTTGTTTCAGGAGCATTGTGAAAAGCAGGCAGAGGCAATCTTCCTTGGATAGTTATTTTTTAAAGAGGCCTTTAGTAGGAGTAAGCAAACTGGAAGATCCAAGTGATACTACGAAAAAACAGTTGAAAGTGGTGAAGAAATTGAAATTTTGTAAAAAATGTAAAGCATAAAAAAGTAAAAAAAAAATGTAAAAAAAAAAAGAAAAAAAAAAAAAAACCGAGAAATTTAATTTTAAGTTTTCTGGGCTCAGCTCGTGTCGGCCTATGAAAGTATCCTTAATATCATTCTTTCTAGGCAAAATTAATCTAAAATTACCAGAGAAAAACAAATTAATAAAGAAAATGTCAGTAAAACTGACTCGCTCACTCTATAAAAGAAGTGTTCGGTATGAGAATAGGGGCGAGTGGGATCACTACCACGAGTCATTCACCATTTAGACCTTCCAATCTAAAATCCCCACCAGAGAGAGATGATACTAAAGGGTGATGCGGCCGCTACTACTACTACTACTGACGCCACGGACAGCAACGCCCCTAGCGGACATCCTTAATTTTTAGACTTACACGTTGTACGCTTTTTTCCTCGTGCCGTGTTTTCTTGGGATTTATCACTTTTATTCACCATGGAACGTGCTGCCATCGCATCGGCTAAGTTAAGTGCCTCATAAGTAGTATTTTACCGTATTTTAGTCTTCCAGGGACCAGTATTTTCCTTCTAATAGGTCCATATACGGTCTCCGGTTGACTCGTGGCGGCGCCATGCCGCCTCATGTTAAGAATTCCCGGTCTCCCATACTGGGACTTCTTATACTTATGGGCTTACTATATCACGTTCATCGTTTATTACATCGTTTTTTATAGCTAGGACAGCCCTTTTACCATTTCTCTTAGTTTGGTACTTAGGGCTATTCTGTGTTTCTGGCCCAGCATCCCGGCTCTTGCTCTTCATCGGCTATCGCTGGCTCCGAGTAGTCAACTGTTCCTCGGAACAGTTTGCCTCCTCCTGGGCTCCTTTTTCTTTTACTAAAAGTGTCTTTTCCCTCTTTTACGATGTATTATTAGTTTTATTTAGGGTGTTAGGCTAGCCTAGGTGCATGTCCCATATGTTGGTACAGTCTGGTTCACGTGGCCCTTCCACGGTTGTGTTGCTATCGCGGCTTAGGCCACTTGCGGTCATGTGTCCCATAGCACCTTACCCTTCCCCTTCCCTCCCTACCAGGTATAGGGAGGGGTCTGGGGGACTCCTTGGTTACCATGACAACCACAGTAGCCTTCCTCCCTCTTTCTCTGAGGAGGCCAGGAGCTCCCTCCCAGCTGGGTATAGGGCGACCACTTGTCTCGGGTACCGGGTCACCGAGCGGTAGTTGTTGGGACGGGGAGGAGTAGGCCACCCCCCCCCCCTCCTCTCTCTCCCGCCGCGTTACGCCGGGAACCCCCCCCCCCCACCCCCCCCCCCCTTGCTCAGTCCCACCCTTTCCCCTACTGTACGAACGGAGCCTCCGCTGCAGCCGGGGCCCCTTTGGTTATAGTTCGTCTGGCTCCGCCAGCGGGCGGGGTGGTCACTACTAGTGGTCTGTTTGCTTGCCTACTATATCCTGCCTTTTTCCCGCTACCGGAGGAGAGCTTGCTTCTACCCGGGCACTCTTCTAGTAGAAGGGGACGGGGAAAAGATTTATATATATTTCGTTATAAATATAAGGATATACCCTAATTTTAAGGTTAATTTTAGTATTAACTAACTTTGTGTATACCATCTCCGTCGTGGTTTCATGGCTCACCACCACACCTGGTTGGATATTCTCTCCTGTCTCCGGCGTAGCCTTACACAACTCCAACCGCCTAGTTACCACACGTATTGTGGCGGGGCTCTGGTTAATCTAACTTTCACGCTCCGGCATGCAGCGGAGCAATTGTTAGGCTGTAAGTGTTCTCCTGATACTTATGTATCTTTCCACTTACAGGTACCAACTGTCAGGTCCTGGGGTGTAACGCGACGCTTTACGACCCCTGCGCCCACGATGAGTGCAGGGGACTCACGCCCCGTGTGCCACGACCCACAACGCCATGATCGTCTGGCACCCAGAAGCCTGCACCATTTGTGCTATGACCTTGTCAGTCAGCTGGTGGGGGGGTAATAAGTCGACTCTTAGACTTCTTTATCGTATTACTAATAACACTTAGTCGTAAGCTTGTTAACCCCGTCCCCGCCACTAGAAGCTTCATTTCGCTTTCTCTTTCAGGCTGCCGCCTGAAGGAAGTCGCCTTAGCAACACTGAAGGCTTGGGTAGGGCGGCTTCGGGAAGAAACGCCGCCAAGGGCCAGCCGTACATCTTAGATAAGAAGCTGGCCGTTCAGATCTTCCCCGGCGGCAAGTCAACAGGCTACGTTGATCTCACCTCGGCAGCCCCTCTCATCGCTTCCATACAGCAAGAGGTGCAGCAGTCGTTCGGGTCCGCGGCCACGCAGGAGCCGGTCCCAGACGTCGCAACTTTGGACCTGAACATTGAACCTATGGCGGTAGGGGCGGAGGATTTGTTGGTTGAGGTAGGTGTGTCGGGCGCCCAAGGTCTTTCCTTGGGCGCTCCTGGATCTTCTCCTGCCCTCCTTCTACTGCTTCTTTTCAAGGCTTTACGGGATCTGAGATCCCTGCCCGCTCTCCCGCTCTCTCTGTACCCCAAGGTGAAGGGACGAGAGAACAGAAGACCCTCCACAAGACGACTTCTAAGAAGTCGTCGTCGTCTTCTTCAGTAAAGAAGTCTTCGACTTCCTATGCTGACGCGGTGAAGGCTAAGCCAAGCTCTTCGTACTCCAAGAGCTCTAGAAGCAAGGCTTCTAAGGAGAAGGCTCGCGCTCCAGCCGAGCCAATGCCTTCTCCGGCCTCCACCGCATCCACTCCGGCAACGCCGGTTGGAGTAGCGGGACCGAGCTCCTTTGATCCCACTGCCTTCTCAGCAGTGGTGATGCAAACAGGTGGGAGAGATGGTAGGCTCGCAGGTCTCCACCCTCGGAACCAGGTTTGAACAGATGTGCGCAGCTGTTAAACACCCTCAGTCAGTCGGGCCAATCCATCCAAGATCTCTCTAACAGAGTTAGAGAAATGAGGGAACCGAGTAGCTGGGCTTTCTCAGGCTCCTCAACCAATCTCCCCAGTAGCAGGTACTGGCATTCTCCAGCTACCTCCATATGAGTCGCTACCAGCTTCTCCATGGATAACCCATGGAGAGTGGCCGCTTACGCTCATTCAAGGACGGTATGATCTCTTGTCCCGGAGTGTGGAACTCGAAGAATTGAGGACTTCGAGTTTCATCCTCGCCGGGATTAACTCAGCCTTTCATTGGATATGCTAGGCTGACCGTGGCGGCCCTCACTAGGGAGGACAAGATTTCCCAAGAAAACGTGCTATATAGTAGAGAGCACACACAGCGGGAATGGGTTCACTGCCTGGAGGACTGGGGGAGTGTACCAACACTAAGCTCCAGGCTTTCAAGAGTCCTTTCACTATTTTTGCGACGGAGGAGGAGGCTTCTCTTCCGTTCGCTACCAAAATAGTGGAAGCGACTCTTCAGGCAGTCCTCAAGGATGAGCCCATGCCACAGCTGAGGAACTGATTCTACTTCTCCGCTCTTTTCCAGCCTTTGGAGAATTGTGGGAGAACTTGCCTGCCACATTCACGATTGGTAAGCTTAAGCCAGACTGCGCAATGAACCAGTTTGGCGAAAAGCTTCCAAGGCCTGCCTGATACTTTGATTCAGGCAGAGTTCGATGCTCGAACTAGGTTTGGGAGGTCCCTCAACTCCTTGATTATCACTGAAATGGCCGGCACTGTCGTATGGCACAGAACCGCTATTCAAGATTCTGGCCAAGTCTCAGCTCCAAACAGTTCAGACGGATGCTTTCGACTTCTTCCAAGCTAGGAGGAAACTGCCGAAAGCACGTTCTGCAGGAGTGCACTATTAGGCACGAACCTAATAGACTCCTGGCTTCCAGCATGTGGGGGGGCGGACCTCTTCCCAGAGTCCGCTGTGAATGAGGTGCACCACGAGGCTGCTAGGCTCAACCAGAGCCTTAGAGCTAGGTGGGGCATCTCTTCTAAGAGGAAGCAAGAATCCGCCCCTGCTGCTGGTAAGAAACTCAAGAAGTCTGGTGAAAAGGTTCCAGCCTTACCAGAAACATCAGCAGCAACAGCAGTTCGTTTCAGGCCGTCCCAGTTACCCAACAGGACAACCATCAACTTCGAAACAGGCCCAACCCATCCTCCTGTTGTCCCCTCAGTCGCAACCCTCAACCTCCTACGAGTCTCGCCGGCCTTCAACTCTATGTATGAAGGTCAGGCTTACCCAGCCTTTGATAGGCTTTCGAGAGGTAGCAGGGCGAGAGGCCACTTTCGCCAGCGTGGCACAGGGAGAGCGGCAAGGGAAGGCAATTCAGAGGAGGGCGCGGAGGGTCAACCCGCCCAACAACAGTGAGGCTCCCCAGGTAGGAGGGAGGCTGTTCCTCTTCCGTCACAGGTGGGGGTTCAAGCAAATGGGCACAGAGCATCGTGTCCAAGGGATTGGGTTGGAGTTGGATCAAAGATCCCCCTCCAATCAAATCATTTTATCAGGAACCATCAAAGGAATTGACAGATTATGCGAAGGAACTCCTTCAGAAAGGAGCTATTGCGAGAGTCAAGCATCTAAAATTTCAAGGTCGCTTATTCAGCGTGCCAAAGAAAGGCTCAACAAAAAGAAGGGTAATCTTAGACTTGTCAAAGCCTAAACTCTTTCATTCGTTGCGACAAGTTCAAAATGCTTACCATCTCGCAAGTAAGGACCTTACTTCCCCGTGGGGTTCCGTCACATGCTCCATCGATCTTACAGACGCATTACTATCATATCCCTATAGCCAGGCACTTCCGCCATTCCTAGGCTTCAAACTAGGAAATCAGACGTTCTCATTCAAAGTGATGCCCTTCGGTCTGAATGTAGCCCCCAGGGTATTCACGAAAATAGCAGAAGTGGTGGTTCAACCAGTTGAGAACTCAAGGGATAATGGTAGCAGCATACCTCGACGATTTGGTTGATCTGGGCACCAACAGTCGAGGAATGTCTCAAAGCAGCCCGAAAAAGGTAGTTCAATTTCTGGAACTCTGGGGTTCCAGATAAACAAGACGAAATCCAGACTTACTCCAGAGTCTCGTTTTCAGTGGCTAGGAATCCAATGGATTTGTCTTCCCACAATCTGTCAATTCCAGTGGTCAAAAGGAAAGAAAATAGCCAAAGTCTGTGAAACAATTTCTCAAAATGCAAACAAACATCAAGGAGAAACCAGGAAAGAATCCTAGGTTCTCTTCAGTTTGCCTCAGTGACAGACATCCTCCTGAAGCAAGGCTGAAAGATATAAAACCGAGTTTGGCGATCGAGAGCAAACGCCAAATCTCGAGACAAGTTGTCAGTAATTCCACAGATCCTTCGCAATCAGCTCCGTCCATGGACAAAAGTGAAGAACCTGGCCAAACTAGTACCCCTTCAATATCCCCTTCCAGTGTTAACCATTCACACGGATGCCTCCCTGTCCGGGTGGGGGGGATATTCTCAATTCAAGCAAGTTCAGGGACTTGGTCAGTTCAGTTCCGCCAGCTTCACATAAACGTCTTGGAAGCATGGCAGTATTTCTTACCCTGAAGAGACTTCTTCCCCCGAAAAAGTCTCATCTAAGACTAGTTTTGGACAGTGCAGTGGTAGTTTCATTGCATCAACAGAGGAGGGTCCAAATCCAAACATGTAACCATGTCATGATAGCCGCATCTTTGCACTAGCAGACAAACACAAATGGCATCTGTCCGCCACTCACCCTGCGGGGTAAGAAATGTGATAGCAGACGCTTTGTCCCGTCGTCCCTCTGGAATCAGAATGGTCCCTGGACGACAGGTCATTCCAGTGGATATGCCGGAGAGTCCCAGGTCTCCAAGTGGATCTCTTCGCTTCACAAGCGAACCACAAGCTCCCTTGCTATGTGGTGGCCCCCAACCTGGACCCTCTGGCTTATGCCACGGACGCCCTGTCGTTTTGAGATTGGAATCAGTGGAGAAAAATTTATGTCTTTCCTCCAGTGAATCTTCTTTTGAAAGTCTTGAGCAAGCTGAGGACTTTCAAGGGACTAGTAGCTCTGATTGCTCCAGACTGGCCCAAGAGCAACTGGTATCCTCTGCTTCTGGAATTGGGTCTCCGACCTCAACGGATTCCCAATCCCAAGCTGTCACAATCAGTACAAATGAGGACTGTGTTCGCTTCCTCAGGAATTCTTCAGACCTTAACTTTATGGACTTCATGAAGTTTGCGGCTAACAAAGATGCTAACATTGATCCACAAAACATCCTCTTCCTAGAATCAGATAAGAGAGAGTCAACTATTAGACAATATGACTCAGCTGTTAAAAAAATTAGCATCCTTCCTGAAAGAATCAAACACTACACCATGACAGTTAACTTAGCTATATCCTTTTTCAGATCCTTGTTTGAAAAAGGTTTAGCAGCTAGCACTATTACTACTCATAAATCGGCTTTGAGGAAGATCTTTCAGTTGGGTTTCCGATAGACCTAACAGAATCTTACTTTACGTCTATTCCTAAAGCCTGTGCTAGACTTAGACCTTCTCAAAGGCCTACTGCAGTCTCATGGTTCTTAAATGATGTCCTCAAACTAGCCTCAGATACTGACAACTCGTCTTGTACATTCATAATGCTTTCTTAGAAAGACGTTATTCTTATTAAGCCTAGCTTCAGGAGCTAGAATTTCAGAACTGTCGGCTCTATCCAGAGATGCGGGTCATGTGGAATTCCTCCCCTCAGGAGAAGTTCTGCTTGCTCCGGATCGTAGTTTTTTTTGGCTAAAAATGAGGATCCTCTTGCAAGGTGGGCTCCTTGGAAAGTCATCCCACTTCCGCAAGATCCTTCTCTCTGCCCAGTATCAACATTTAAGAGCCTTTCTATCTCGCACAGCCTCAAGATCCTCAGGTTCTCTCTTATGAGAGAAAAAGGAAATGGTACTTTATCAGTAAAAGAATTAGACAACAGATCCTTTACTTCATTAAACAAGCCAATCCTGATTCATTTCCAAAAGCACATGGCATCAGAGGAGTAGCCACCTCAATTAACTACTTTCAACATATGAACTTTGAGGATCTTAAAAAGTATACTGGATGGAAATCTCGACAGTCTTTAAACGTCACTACCTAAAGTCCTTGGAATCTTTAAAATTTTCTGCAGTAGCAGCGGGAAACATTGTTTCTCCTGATACTGTATAGTAGTCATAGTATAGATCCAGGTCTCCTTTCTACCTACCTCGTCCAACATGCCTCACCCTATCGCCATGCTACTCGGATACTCTAGCCTTAGCCGCTGAGATCATATTGGTGGATTGTCCCTTATTTTTTTGCTAGGGACATCCACACTATGTACTTCAGTGTCCCTACCCTTATTTTTATGCTAGGGTAGGACACAATGTGTTTGTATATTATGTAAATATCTACTTAAGTGAATCTATTTTGTAATTTGCATTGCATTACTGGATATTACTTTGTTTAATATAAGTTAATTTTAAGTACTTTATATTGTTTGCTTTCTTTATCATGTCATTGTTTAGGATAAGTTAGCTTTAAGTACTTAGTTTGTATTCTGTAATGTCCCTGATTCACTTATATTATATACCTCTTTTTTACAACTGATTTTCATTTGTCCTTATTCCCATCTTTGTCTGTTTCTCTGGTACTCTTTCATAGGCCGACACGAGCTGAGCCCAGAAAAAGGGATTTTGACGTAGGAAAAAATCTATTTCTGGGTGATTGGCTCGTGTCGCCATATGAAACCCACCCTGTCTTTGTTTACCCCACCTTGCAGGACAAGATGTTTCATAGATTAGGATGACCGCTAGGGGCGCTGCTGTCCGTGCGTCAGTAGTAGTAAGTAGTAGCGGCCGCATCACCCTTTAGTATCAGCTCTCTCTGGTGGGGATTTTAGATTGGAAGGTCTAAATGGTGAATGACTCGTGGTAGTGATCCCACTCGCCCCTATTCTCATACCGACACTTCTTTTATAAGAGTGAGCAAGTCAGTTTTACTGACATTTTCTTAATTTTGTTTTTCTCTGGTAATTTTAGATTAATTTTGCCTAGAAAGAATGATATTAAGGATACTTTCATAGGGCGACACGAGCCAATCACCCAGAAATAGATTTTTCCTACGTCAAAATCCCTTTTTTGTAAAGTTAAGTGCTAACGTTTTGTGCCATTTGTTAATGTGTTTCGTAAAGGTAAGTGTTCAAGTTTTCTGCTATTTGTCCTCCACCTCTGTCGCTACTTTCGGAGATTGCCTCACTCAAAAGGTAAGGTTCCACATTTTACTACATACATACGTATGTACGTACAGTATTTCTTGTACCATGTACACTTATACACTTTATTTGCAGGTATGTAGTACATATTAGTAGTTTATGTAGTTTAAGTTAGGTATTGAATGGTCCAAATTGTTGTATTTCATTGTTTATTGGTCAATTTAGCTCTATTATAAAATTTACTGGAGTCATTGTGCTGATGAATCAGCGTAATAACCTCTGCAAACGACCTCTGGATCTCAGGAGTGACCGCGTCTTGTGGAGTAGGACCGTCAAGTCCCTCCAACAAGAGCCCCTCCCGAGACCCTCCTTCCGAAGGAGGAACTGCAACAGACCCTTCTTGGTCTCCTCCTGCCACTTGCGCGTACGACCTGGTCGGTCCTAAGACCGTGCCAGGCTCGTAGGGTGTCGTGGTGGGACTGTGAGGAGTGCGATCCTCTCGGTCACTCCTGATCGCTTCGCTCTTCCCGGTATAGCCCAAGAAAGTTGAAGGGATCATAGAGGAAGACCTGACGCTCTCCTCTCGCTCACCAGCAGAACTGATGTGCTTGAGGGGCTGCAGGCAATCGCCAACCCACAGTGGCGATCAAGCTGCAAGCCTGGTCACACGGCTCTCCGAGGGAGAGCGGCTGGACTGAGAACAACCGCTCCGGTCCCAACGTCAGGAGAGCTGCTGCTGGTCCCCCTACCTGCCCGGTCCCTGTGGGAGCGGCGGTCAGGTGACCTGCAGAGTCCGCTGTCGCGGTGGGAGAGGGGCCTGTCCTAACGGCGCCTTGAGCCGCTGGAACCTGCCGAAGCCGGTTCCGGCGACCGAGGGGACCTCTTCCTTGTCTCAACCTGCGGTCGGTCTGGGACCGTCGCGTCAACCCTGGGAGCCCACGTATTGCTACGAGAGCAATCGCTGGCCTGGCGGGAGTCACCTGAGCAACTCTCACCTGCCTTTCGCTCCATGCCTCGGTCCTGGCACCGAGCGAACTTGGAGGCCTGGACTTTGGCTGCACGGTCACCGCGAGCAACCGCAACTAGGTTTCGGTACCTCTCCGCGAAGAGAGAGGCCGAGACGGAATAATGTCTGATGCAGCTCAGAATAGCCCCTCGCACTAGGTGAGGAGGTACCGGTGTTAGCCGATACCCCTCTGGTCCCCGACTTCTTCCTTGCGGAAGGAGAGACGGGCCCTGCTCCCGAAGGAGCGGGAGGACCAGCGGAAGACCCCCCCGTCCCACCGGAGTGAGACGGGCCCTCAGAAGTTCCCAAAGGAGACTTCTTAGGGGGGGAGGAGACAGCCTTCTTCTTCCTCGGCCGTAAAGCCTTGGAAGCCGAAGAGGAAGAGGCGGCAGCAGACAACGACGAAGACAACGACGACGACATCTTCCTCTTCTTCCTCTTCTTCTTCGTCAGCTTCCTCAGGACAGTTGTCAGATCCTCCATCCACGACAGAGCCGGGGCTATTGCCGAAGCAACACGGCCCGGCTGCACCTGTCCGGAAGGACCTGCGACTGGGGCAGCAACACCACGGGCTGGAACGACGTCGGCAGGGGCTTGGCCAGGTAGAACAGGTACAGCAAGTACGGCAGGAGGCGGGGCAGCAGCCAGCGACCTCCTGGGTACTGGTGGCCGGTCCAGGGTAGAGCTCTTGGGGCACCGGAAGTCGGGGGCTGAGGCGAGAGCGGCGGTGTTACGACCCTCCTCGGAACGCTGGAAAACAGCAGCTGCACTGCAGCTGCAGGGGTCACCATAGTGATATGCTGAGTATACACCAGGTGAGGAGGGGCAGCATACCCTGGGGTCGATACGGTGGTGGTGGTGGTGGTGGTGGTCACCGGGCCATGAGTCACCAGAGTAGAGCCACTCGCCAACAGCCCCCGAATACTCGGTGTCCCCTGGAGACCCAGCGAGTGCCACACCTGGCCGAGGTCATCACCCGCGGCAATCGTACCTGAGGAAGCAAAAGTTGGGTTAGTAGCAGGGTTCCCCCTCGCCCAGGGGGTGGGGGGACAAGTCCCACCGCGAGCGAACAGAAGACCCCGAGTACAATTGGATGTCGGGGTACCTAGCCCCCTCCTCCACGCTTGATGGATTGGGCGAAGGGAAGGAGGGAGAAACACCCCCCCTAAGGGGAAGGAGCCATACGCGGGAGCTGAGATGGAGGAAGGACAGAAGACGACGTGTCCGTGACCAGGGGAGTAGCCGGAGAACTTTCCGATGACTCCCTGGCAGGCTTACGTCGCTTCCTCCTCTCCTCAAAGCACGCCCACTGCTCCTCTGACCACAAAAAACAAATATCACAGGGCTTGGTGCGAGAGCATTCGTGCCCCCGACACCGAGCACACAATTCATGAGGATCTACCTCGGGAAAAGAGCGGAGGCCCCACACCTACGGCCCTCCACACCAGGGCAAGTCCTGCGGCTGATGGGGGGGCACGGGGACCTCTCCAGCTCACGAGAATCCATAATAGTTAAATTGCAACAATACAAGCACACGTACTTACAGTATTGAGAACAATTCACACAAAAGCAAACCAAGGTTTGGAGAAAACAAAGCACACGACGAAAGGCAGGCAGATAGAAGTGGAGAACACGTCTGTCACCCAGCAAGGCCGAAGCAAGTAAATCTTCACCTCCCGGTCGCGCGGTGCGCTGACTGTCGGACAAGCAGTTAACTACCGAACTCCCTTGTTCGAAGCTTATGACCGGTTAAAGGACCGATGGTTTGTATTCGTATCGGAACAAATCAACATTGTTTTTTAACATTCGTGTTATAAAGTTTATAACATTCGTGTTATAAATGTTTTCTTACCAAAGGAGTAAGAATTTTTACAAGCCATTTAGATAAAATTATACGAAAACTGAGCCCACTGAACTAATGATTGGTCTGATAGGGTTATTTGATTT